>NW_020837974.1:14078961-14161415 GCF_003676395.1 Aethalodelphis obliquidens
TTTTTTTTTTTTTTTTTTTTTTTTTGCGGTACGTGGGCCTCTCACTGCTGCAGCCTCTCCCGTTGCGGAGCACAGGCTCCGGACGCGCAGGCCCAGCGGCCATGGCTCACAGGCCCAGCCGCCCAGCGACATGTGGGATCTTCCGAGACCGGGGCACGAACCCACGTCCCCTGCATCGGCAGGCGGACCCCCAACCACTGCGCCACCAGGGAAGCCCTCCCCACAGGCTTTTAATTTTAAGCATCAAATTCTCTGATTTCTTGAACTACAGTGAAAACTAAAAGTCAATAATTTAGTCATGGGTCAGACAGGAAAGAAAAAAAAATGCTTCATTTACTATGCACAAACAAACAAATTTGCAATTGTCATGTGGTTGCTGTAGGGGAGTCTGAAATGTTACTGCAGGCAAGGTACAGAGATGTAGAAACTAACGGAATAGTACCCAATACTTAAAGATTTGTAAAATGTTATTAATGTTCTCTGTATTCAGTACAATTTCCTTTGTCCTCCTATTTAATGAACATAGTATTTAGAAGGGATTTCACTGTAATTCCCCACTTCAATCTAAATTTTCCTTTAAGTGCTAAACTCTTCAAACATGCCTTTTCCTACTGCATGGGTTTTTTTTTTTAGGATATAATCTTTACTTTCGGTAAAGAAACCACTGTGTTCAAAACGCAGCTCCACTAAATGGAACCATCTAAAAACACAGGCGGTGGTTTGTGTACCCTGTTTCCCTCTTAGGGGTTATGAGGAGTAACTTCTGGAAATTAAGATGGTCTCCATCCTTTCTCCTATCCTCGTCCTCAGTCTCTACATCCTACCACTCCCAGAAACTGGCCATCAGGAGCGTAAAAACTAATCACTGCCTTTCCCCTGGGGAAGATGCACCTGAATTGTAATTGGTTATAAATATACAAATAGACCTACAACTGAAGGATTCTCCAGCGTCTTCAGTGTCTACCAGATATTTTCAAAGTACATATAGTCAAAAGAAGATAATTTTCTATCATGAACCAGAAACAGGAAAAAACTAGAAACGTTCTTTACGGTAATATAAAATGGAAGCTTCCTTCAGTCACTGGACCAGGACAGGGTCTCCCTACCTCTTGAGATGCATGCAGTTCATGAGTTAGGAGGAAGATGACTGACGTATCCCCTTCGGGTTTTTTAATACAGGCAGAGAGGGGTTTTTTGATTTCAGGGTTTTTTGTTTGTTTCACAAACTCCAAAGCTAGAAGACATGTCATCAGAAAGACTCAAAAACTAGAAGAGATAAAGTTATTAAACTCCAAGGGTTGCTCAAATTCTATTTACATGATTTTTAACATTTCTAACTTGTCACAGGCAAAACACATTTTCCCCCCACTGTGTGGCTGGATGAAGGGGAGGTACAAATGGCTACATATGATTTCAATCCAGTATCTCAGACTATGAAGGAACTAATAGCATAATTTCTTGATTCCTGTGAAGTGGGCAATGAGTTTCTGCCACACATACTACCTTCTTCTGGGCCACGTCAAAGGAGCAAGCTATCTTCACATTGCCATAAGTCAAACAGAACTCATGGTTTCCACTATCTTCATTTCCCAAATACACTAAAAAGGGTCTTCAAATGTCAATTTGAGAAAGTGCTTCCTTCTTTCCGCTTTCAATAAGCAAAAGAAATTAGCTTCCGACCATTCTTTTTAACACCCTTTTTCTCCACACTCTTTTCATAAATCAAACACAATGATTCTCATAAAAAGGTTCAATTCTAATGTCCAAAATAGCAATACCGAAGCTAAAATTTTAAAATAAGCTTTGAGATGAATGGCCTTGAATGAGTCCATCTGGAAGATATTAAAGAGGAGGAGGAGGACATCTATGAGGTGGCAGGAGAAAACGCCCACTGGTCTCTCAGTGACGGGGGGCTGATGACTTCCTTGATTTGTGGCCGCAGATCTCAATCACATGTAACCCCAAACCACTTTCAATAAACATGAAAATTTTCCTTCAATGCTATTTGAAATGTCAAAGCAAATATCACTAAAAACAAATTGAAAGTGATGGTCATTTTTGAAAATGTCTGTTCATACCACCTGGGTGTGTTCCCCACCCCCAGCCCTTTACCAGAAGAAAATCCATGATCTGTGGACACTAGCACAGATATACCTACCTCGCAAATAAGCCTTGGTAAGCACCTCAGTTCCAACTCGTTGTCCGGGACTAATTTTTTTTTAATCTTATTAAAAACACTGTGCTGAGTAAGTATAACACATATACCACAACAACTCAAGAATCCTGAGACACTGACAAAACCATTATTCTAGAAAATCGAAATAAAACATACCTCTCTCTGAGAGGTATATAAAGATCAACTATCTCTTGCATCTTCCTTTCTACCTACATGTTCGTGTTCCGGCCTCCTCCACTTCAAACCAAGGAACAAATAACAACCCCAAACAAACCCCAAATCCTCCTTCTGTCTCCCTTCCAAGATGTCGTTTGTTTTCTGTCCTTACAAATGCTGTGCAATCCACCTTCCATCTCCACCAAACCACTGAGATTACTTTGATGATGGGCATCAATAACCTTCCATACATCCTATATTTAGGGGGTTTTTAATCCAAACTAATTGATTTCTTCTTTTATCTTGATTACTTCCTTCCTCCTAATAGGCTTATTTTATTGTTACTTGTTTAACATTTGAACTTAATGCTTAGTTCATTGATATAGATTGCTAGTCGTCTACCAATACCCATTCACCCCTTCTTCCTTATAAGCACAATGTCTGAACTATTTGGGGACAACAATATACTCAGCTAGAAGATTACATTTCTCAGCCTCCCTCCACAAGATGTGGCTAAGGGACTAAGTTCTGGCCAAAAAGATGTAAAAGGAAGAGTTATACAAATTATCTTAGAAGGAAAAAGATGTGCTCTTCTAATACCTATCCTTGTACTGCCTGCTCAAAATGAAGGCTGGAATACCAAAATGATGGCTGGAGCTCTAGCAAGTATTCTGGACCGTGAAGTAAACTTCAGAATAAAAGTCATTATGTTGAATGTCAGATAGGAACCTGGGTCTCTGATGACACTGTGAAAATACTGAAAAGAAAAAACTCACACTCTCTCCTGTGTTTCTCCTTTACTTTCCCACTACTACCATATTCACAACACTTCTGACACCAGAGGTATGGGTTTTTTTCCCCGCACCAAGCAAGAATATGACACCGGCTAAGTATCCTCCAATTCAACTCAGCTCTGACACTACCTACCTGGAGATAACATCAGATCCCTAAAGTGAAGGGCTCAGTGCCTCCAGACTGCCCCACCCCCACTTCAGATGCTAATTGTAAGTTCAGGTGGTTACCTGTGCTTCTGATGGGCGAGTCCCATGACCTCCTCGGGTGCAATTAATTTTCTAGAACGGTTCACAGAACTAAGGAAAACAGTTTACTTACTATATACCAGTTTATTATAAAAGGATATGATAAAGAATACGGATGACCATAGAGATGGAATAGCAGAGCAGGCAAGGTATGTGGGAAGGGGTGAGGAGCTTCTATGCTCTCTCCAGGCACCACTCTCCCAGCACCTCCGTGTTTTCAGTAACCTGGAAGCTCCCTGAACCCTGTGCCTCTGGGATTTTTATGGAGGCTTCATCATGCAGGCATGATTGATCATTAACTCAATTTCCAGCCCCTCTCCCCTTCCTGCAGGATATGGGTATAGGGTGAAAGTTCCAAGCTTCTAAGCTTGACCTGGTGTTTCTAGTGACCAGTTCCCATCCACAAGGCCACCAAGAGTCACCTCATTAGAACAAAAGACACCCAGGAAATTCCAAGGGATTTAGGAACTCCGTGTCAGGAACCAGAGTCAAAAACAGTATTAGAACAAAAGACACTCTTAACTTAGGAAATTACAAAAGTTTTAGGAGATCTGTGCCAGGAACTGGGGACAGAAACCAATACATGTATTTTCTACTATCTCACAGCCGCCATATCAGTCATTGGTTCACCTTTATTTGGGCTTCTGTGACATCAGAAGGAAAAACATTTCTAACTTGATTATCCCACTCACTATTTGGGAGTCTCTATGTGTAGTTAATCTGAATCCTACGTGATACAATTCCCCTTTGGTTCAATTCTGGATATTGTTATGCAGTATTCTGACTTCCACTATTTTACAAATATCTGTAATTGTAGTTTTGATTTCCTTTTACCTAATGAAAATTACAAGTTACTCTTCTGAATTATCAAGTGATTGGGCTCTGTTTACTTAAACTTTTGTTGGTCTTACCACATTATGTTCGGTGGCCTATAAATGGTACATTTTTATTTATCTATTTGTTTTCTGTCTCTCCTACCAGAGAACAGGAGCCTTATGTGCCTTATTTACTGATTCGCAGTGGCTAGAAGAGTCCTTACCAAATATTTAGCAATATCTATACTTGCTGAATGAATGAATGCAGTTTGTGTAGTTTAGATCTTTTAAACATTTGTTTATGATTGAGTATATTAAATTTTATGCACACATAAGAGGGAATCATAATAAAAATAAAAATACAAAGGAAGACTGCTAAGTATTAGAGGGAGGCAATCCATCATTATCAGTGAATAGTAGAGCAAGATTATATCACAGCATGGAAAAACACGTTGCAAAGGAGACAAAGTTATACATATAGTATGATTACAGCTATGTTACCCAAAACTCAAAACTTATGCCTAAACAAGAACTATAAAGATAACAAAAGAGAATATAAGTCACGCATCCCTGAATAAATCTGAAAAATGCAATTTAAAATACAGTGGGCAGCAGAAAGATATCCAGAAAAAAATGACTATAGGAAACACACACCCAATACATTTCAAGAGCCATCATAATCACTAAATAATTAAAAATAATGAAACTACAGTAACACAGGCATCTCCCAGCTAAGAGTAGTAATCTGTTCCTGAAATCTAACAGCATGCATAAAAATGCTAAGTGAAGCATATTTCCCATTATTTTAAATGGGAAAAATTAAAATGTGTTACACATCAACTCAAAGCCTCCAAAGACTTGCTTAAAATGAAACTAAAATAGGGTAAGATGCTCACAAATGTAACAACTATTACGTTAGCTACCAAATGTATAAGACACTACTTCCTGACTTAACCTCTGAAAACAAACAAGGTTAATGGCAGCTGCTCAGTAAAGGCAAGTGGCCTCTCCATGCCGGCACCATGGAGAAGCAAAGCTCCCTCGGTTGACATGGTGAGCTTTTCAAATCGTCTACACCTGACTCTGATGATCTACCAATTGTATTTGGAATGCCATTCAAGATTTTTCTTGCATATCGTTTTGCTTCAAATGCTGTATTCAGTTTTGGAAAATAAGTAGAAATTTTGCCCTTGTAAACATCAATTTAAAACACTGTACTGAAAGGCTTCTATGCTGTATGTGTTTGGGTATTAAAAACAAAAAGGTGTAAACCAACAACTGACAGGGAGATGGTCGGTAGGGTGTGCCTGTATTTGGAAGAGATGTCTCTTGCTATATCCTTCAGCCGATCTGATGACATGAATCGAAGGTCAAAGGGTAGATAAAACCCTATTAACTTGTGGATAACCAGATCTTTAAAACCATTTCTCATTTTTTGAGCTGCAGTGTGTCAGTATCATTCACTACTATTCAAGCCACAATCTCCTCAGGGCTGACCTCAATACACAGCCAGCTTCACGTAAAAGACACTTTCGCAAATAGAAAGAAAGTTTTGACCCTGAAAGTCATCCACCCGAAATGAATACTACTCTGTGTACTCGGCTTAGGCCATCAGGATCTAGAAACGTCTACTGGATAAATTAGCCACTGCTACATTAATGACCTATATAAAATTACAGAGAATTTTAAAGATAAAATATAAATTGTTCCTCTCTGATATTATCATAGATTTTGTTTATTTTTTTAAAAACCTGGAAAACATGTTAAATGTCACCCATGACTTCACAGTTATGCAGCTATTATTAATGTTTTTGTGCAATATAAGTCAAAAAAAGTAATTAGTATGTACTTTCCAGCTTCAGTTAAATGACTAATTGAGTGTTTTTAGAACCACAGAATTATTTAACAGATTTTTTAAAACTCTGTTGGTGTGCTAGGCATTATTAACCTGTGGAGAGCTGGCTCTTTAGGACTACTTCTTATTTTTTGAGTAAAACAGATCCTTCCCAACTCTGATCCCAGTGTCTCTCCTGACCGTGTGCGTGCTCCTTCCCCAGCACTTGTCTCCATGTGCTGAAACTGTCTGTTTATCTGCCTATAGGCAGACCTCAGAGATACCGCAGGCTTATTAGTTCCAGACCACTGCAATTTTGGTTTCTCAGTGCATATAAAAGTTATGCTTACACTCTACTTTAGTCTATTAAGTGTGGTAGCATTATGTCTCAAAAAATGTGCATACCTTAACAAGAAATACTTTATTGTTAAAAAATGCTAACTGTCATCTGAGCTTTCAGCTAGTTGTAGTAGTAACAAAGATTACTGATCACAGACACCATAACAAATATAATTGTAAAGAAAAAGTATGAAATAGTGCCAGAATTACCAAAACGTGACAAAGAAACACAAAGTGAGCAAATGCTGTTGGAAAAATAGTGCCAATTAAGACTTGCTCGACACACGGTTGCCACAAACCTTCAATCTGTGAAAAACACAGTATCTGCGAAGCACAGTAAAGCGAAGTGCAGTGAAGTGAGGTATGCCTGTATTTGTCCCCAGGACACTGCAACTCTTCTACGGCTCAGACCACATCCTAGATATTATTATATCCAGGGCCTAGCACAGGACTTGAAATATAGTAAGCTCGAAGTAAGAGGTGGCTGAAATGAATGCAGTAAAAACAGTCTCCAAAGTGTTGAGAATCATTTGTAACCAAAAATTATTTTAAGAGGCAAATGATCACTACTTAGATCAGAACTAATTTTTTTAACAATTTATAGCACTAACACTATTGAACCCATGCCCCAAGCAATGTACTAAGAGTTTTACTTGTATTATGTCATTTAACCCCTCAACACAATCTGGTGAGTCATGAACTATCAATACTCTAATCCCGCTTAACTGGTGAGAAAACAAAGGTTACAGAGATCAGTAGTTTTGCCGAGGTCACGAAGCTGGTATGGTGCCATGATGGAGTCACATACCTCCACTATGCTCACTTTCCAAGGACTATAAAGACCCCCATGAGGTTCCAATCAAATACTTTGACTAAACACTAACTACAGAAAAAAATCACTGCCTGAAAGCTTCTAATGGGTGGAAAACAAACAAAAACAACAGGAGATGGAGTATAAAATTTTTTTGGGGGGGAGGGCCACGTTGGCACGTGGGATCTTAGTTCCCCAACCAGGGATCGAACCCGTGCCCCGTGCAGTGGAAGCGCCGAGTCCTAACCACTGTACCACCAGGGAAGTCCCAAGAAATCAATGTTTTTTAGTAAACATTGTATCAAATGGTGATCAAATAACATGTTTAAGATGACTAATTACTAGCGTTAACTCTTGGGAAATTATATTACGTGTTGGTTAGAATAGTTAGGAAAAACAAATATGTGTAATGTTAATGAAATAAGAGCTCAAAATGAAAATGTTTGTACATGAGACAATTAAAATACCCACTCTCTATAACCCACTATGATCTGACATCCGTCAAATTTCTGCTCTCTGCTAGGGGCTTTTTAGCTTCTATCCCACCTTCTCTGCTTTACTCAAGTTTCAATAATGTCTGTTACTACTAGAAAGAAGAAGAATATAAAAGTTTTTACAATTCTATTCCCTAGAAAAAATTATCTTCTTGGGGCAGCTCCTTGATGGTTATCCTTTTTGAAAATAAGTAACACTCTGAAAAGGTGCAAAGAGGAAAACAGCCAAAGAGCTCCCTCTACCTCCAGACGCTCAAGTCAAAAAGAATTCAAATGTATAGGTGCATAGCGTAATTTATTTAATTGGTTCTCTACTGATGGATATTTAGTTTGCTTCCAATCTTTTGTTATTATAAGTAATGTCACAATGAATAATCTTCTATACATTTTACTTCATGTGGATGGAAGTATGTCTCAGGGTAAATTACTTGATGTGAACTGCTCATTCAAAAGGCACATGCCCTTTTTATTTTAATAGACAGCATAAAAGTGTCCTTAAGGGACTTCCCTGGTGGCGCAGTGGTTAAGAATCTGCCTGCCAATGCAGGGGACACGGGTTCGAGCCCTGCTCCAGGAAGATCCCATATGCCGCGGAGCAACAAAGGCCATGCGCCACAACTACTAAGCCTGCGCTCTAGAGCCCACGAGCCACAACTACTGAGCCCGCATGTCACAACTACTGAAGCCCATGCACCTAGAGCCCATGCTCCGCAACAAGAGAAGCCACTGCAATGAGAAGCCCGCGCACCGCAACAAAGAGTAGCCCCCACTCGCCACAACTAGAGAAAGCCCGTGCGCAGCAACGAAGGCCCAACACAGCCAAATAAATAAATAATTTCTTTTTAAGTGAAAATATTTTTTTTTAAAAAAGTGCCCTTCAAAGGTGAGATTGTACCAATTTGTATTCTCACCAGAAATATATGAGAGTACTTTTTTCCTTACTGTTCTTTTTATTTGTATTTAAAAGCCATTTGCATTTCATGTTCCATTAAGGGTTTTTATCTTGGGCTTATTTTTCTATTGTTTTATTGGTCTTTTTCTTAATGATTGGTAGTAGCATTTTCATTAAATTCAGTACTTTTTAAACTTTCCTAACTTTATTCACTTTATTACCTTTATTTTAAGACTTCATTTAAAAATCTTTTTTTCAGAACTATCCTTGTCCCAAAATACACCATTATACAACTGAGAAATATTTAAGGAAAGAAACAAGACGCTTGACTAGTATTTTTATGAGGTCTACAGGCAAAATCAAGGGATCTTATCACTCTAACATTAACAGATCATGAAGCAAAATGATGATTCATGAAGATAAGTCTAAGAGGGAAACAGAATTTTTTTTATATGGTGATCATTACAGTTTCCAGTGTTTGGGAACTTACATTTTTTTATTTGAAGCTACTGCAAAAAATATATATTTTATATATACATACTTTATACATATATGTAAATAAATATGGAGATGCCACCAAAATATATATGCACACACATGTATACACATATGTGTATGCATGTGTCTATATATACTTGCTTCAAGTATTACCAATATTTGTTCCATTTTAAAATTCAAGATAAAAAATGATCCACAAATAAATACATATGAAGTAAGGCAACAGGGAAGATGATGTACTACAGATATTTGTATCAAAATTATTTTCAGAACCTCCCTTCTGCAGGGAAGTTCTCCTGCTTAGAGAGAGTTACAGAGTTAAAATAAACAAACAAACAATTTCTGGTCTTGAGAATAAACATTCAAAGCAGAGACCAAGTAAACTCAGAATACTCTAAAATGTACATACTCAAAACAGATATAAATTTAAGTCAGCTGAATAATCTTTATTTAAAAGAATATATATTTTAAAAACTGAGGACATAAAGTCCTCAACATGACAGATTATAAATTCTCACTAAACCATCTTGGAGGCTTATAAGTAAGTTTTCATTTACTAAGTCTTACTCTGTTTTATAGGCCATTCCAGTAAGCACTTTCCACAATAATTCATTTAATCCTCAAAACAAGCCTATGAGGCAAGTGCTCCTTTATCCCCATCTTACAGATAAAGGAACTGAGGCACAGGGATGCTGCGCCTAAGATCACAAAGCTCTGAGGGGTGGACCCAGAATTCAAACACAGGCATTGTGGCCCCAGACGCAGTAGGCCACGTGTGTATTGTCTAGGTAGTACTATCGATGCTGAGAATCAGGATGGACTCTTGCCAGTGAAGGAGTTCACTATAGCAAGAGCATCGGACTATCCAACTAATAACATCTTCCACACTTTACCACCTTGAACACGTGCTGCAGCAATGGCCCACCGGAGAGCGCTCTGCCAGGTGCAAGGTGACCAGGGTTACAGCCAAGCCTGCAGGTGGTGGAGGACATCCCACAGATATTCACCCCACTAAATAGAGGAACGTAAAATAAAAACCACAACTCCTGATGGATACCAAGTCATATTCATCAGACTGGCAAAACTTAAAAAAGCATGACAATACATTCAAACTTAAAAATGTTAAAAAGCTGAGTACTTTGAAAAAAATCTAGTTAAATGGAAGATGTATATATCTTAAAAGCTGACAATACCACGTATTTGTGAGGACAGAAAATGGAAACTCAAATACACTAGTCTCCAAAGCCACTCTCCTGAGTACTTTGAAAAAATCTAGTTAAATGGAAGATGTGTATATCCTACAATCCAGCAATTTTCACTCCTAGGTATGGACCCTAAAGAAACTACTGCATGTGTATACAAAGAAAACTTTCAGTAATGTTCACTGCAGAGTTGAAAACTTCAGAAAAACTCAAATGCCCATCCACAGGAGAATGAATAATACATTGTAGAATATTTATAAGATGGAATGCTTATAGAGCAGTTACAGTGTCTCAAAAGCTAAATGTATCAGCATGAGTAAATCCACAAATACAATATTAAACAAATAAACAACAAAAAAGGCGGTGGGGGGGCAGGGAATGGGGAGTTATTGCTTAATGGATGTGTAGTTTCAGTTTGGGAAGATAAAAAACTCTGGAAACGGACTGTGGTGATGGTTCAACAACAATGTGAACGTTCTTAATACCACTGAACTATACATGTAAAAATAGTTAAAATGGTAAATATGATTTTTTCTAATGCTCAAAACAAGAAGAACTTGCAGAATGCTATGATGATACTATTATATACGGTTTTAAAATATGAAAAACAGCTCTGTTGTTTACAAAGTTGTAAAGATAGAGTGAAGTATAAAAATAGCATAGAATGATAAACACCAAATACAGGACACAGATTATCTCTGAAATAGAGGGAAGGAAAGGAAATATGAAAGAAAAGAGGTTCATAGGGACTGCAACTGAATTTATAATGTTTTATTCCTTAAGCTAGATGGTAGTTATATTGGTATTTACCATCTTATTTACTCTATTTTTTACATCTCCAAAATATTTAATCATACCTACAAAATTGGGGATAGAGGGCATTATACTTTAAAACATAAACACAAGCAGCCCATGATGTTTTTAGATGTTTCTATCTAGACCTTATGAGGTCAGCACTGCTATTAACCCCATCTTACAGATGAGAAAACTGAGTCTCTTGACCAATATTAGCCAGGAAGTGGTAGAGACAGGACTCCAACATGAGCAGTCTTATTTAAGAATCCCAAGCTCTTAACTGCTACACAAGACAGACTGTTGGTTAACGATGAAATATACATCAAAAGGAAAGGAGATAAATCTAATTTGCTCATTCACCAAACATTTATCATGTGGCTATTGTGTGTCACACTGTGATAAGAGCTGGGAGAGCAAAAATGACATGACATACACTGTGCCTTCTCTCTGGGATCTTTCAGTTTGCAAGAAGAAAGACAATTAACTAAGCAATCACAACCCACCGTGGTAAGCACTATGATGGCGTGTTACAAGATAGCACAAGGCACCGCTGGCACATAAGTGCTGGAAACAGACTACGGGGGGAGGAGGAGGAGGAGAGAGAAAGGGAAAGCCACCAAAGACAAGACCTGCAAATTAAATTGTTAGACCCACAGAATAAGATAGTACCCAGACAATAAGACCAGTGCTGAAGTGTTACATGTACTACTGTGGAAAAATGTCTGTGACACACTGTTAATGGAAAAAAAGGTCAAAATCAACACATATAGCATCTCCTTGGAATGAACTGGCACTGATATAAGTTTCAGTATACAATAAGCTTATCACATCAATGCATAAAGGATGAATTATTCAATAAATGATCCTGGATAACTAAATAAAAGTGAATACAAAATTGTATCCCAGTTGGATTAAAGAGTCAAGTTTTTTAAAATTAGGCCATGAAAGAACAGGAAAATATGCATAAATATTTTTATAACCCAGGAGAGGTGGGTGAGGACTTCTCAAACACATCACCAAAGGCAGAATTCACAAAGAGGAAGACGACTAGATCTTGAAGGAAAAAGCTGGAAGACTTAGAGTACCTGATTTCAAAAGTTTAAATTAACCTTGACTTGCTATGTTATACCATATATAAAAATGTATCTGAGGGTGACACCACCAAGAGGGCAACAGAGGTTGTTCCTGACTTCACTCCCTCTCAGAAGAACTACTAACGGAGACACTGGTGCTGCCCGAGGTAGGAGGAGGCCGGTCTGGTTGTCTGGCGGCCAGCTATGAAGCCGGTGAGTGGGGACGGGGATTGGAGGAACCGAGCCGCAGGGATGGGAGCGGCCCCGATGCGACTTATTGAGCCCGGGGACAGCCCCAGCCTGGTCGCAACACGACTCGCGCAGTAACCGTCCAGGGAAGGGGAGGTGGCGCTTCCCGGAACCTGCAAGAAGGATGGCAGCGAAGGAATAGTGTCGGAGGCGGGCGAGGGGAAGACAGACATTCGCTGTGCGCCTGTTGTGGGCTGTGAGCTGTCGCATGCAGGGTCTCCTAAGCCTCACAACAGCCCTGCCAGAGAGGGCTGAGCCCCCTTTTACGAAGGAACTGAGGCATAGAGAGCTTAAGTGTCTCCGTGCATCATTCAGCCTGATACCCCAGCCCCAAAGCATATCCTGGGATGCCCTGGGCCCCCTGGGGAGCAGTCCTCTCCGCGGACGGGGAAAACTTCCTGGAAGATGATTAACACCCCTCCAGCTTGTGGGTGTGTCACCACGGCCACCATTCCACGGGGCCACCTGGCACTGCGTCCCTTTCCCTGGAGTTAAGAATCTCTGGGCTTGGGGAAGCGGAAACATCCAACTCTGTTAGGATTTGTAAAGCTGGCTGGAAGAGCCTGAGTGAATGGGCCACGCAAACAAACTCTTGAATCATCAAAACTGCCTTAAAGAAAGAAAAAACAGGCTTAAGGATCTGAAGCCCCACCTGACTCACATCACCTACCGACAGAGCTAACAACCTGTTGAAGGGGCTCCATTTGAGTTGAGTTGATAATAATAATACGGATAGATCCAAAGCAACTCAAATCCATGGCCTAAATTGGCTCTGTAAAGTGATCTGGTAGTTACAAATAAGACCATTATAGAATAGAATATAGCTTCAGAGCTAGAAAAGACATTAGGCAGTTACACTTGCTAATCCCCATATTTCCATGTGGAGGGACATCAGCTCTCCTTCACTCCTGGCCTCTTTTCTACACTTGTCCCCAGAAGGGGAAGAGTGAGTGATCTGATCCCTGAGTTTGGGAGGAACTGAACACAAGTAGCTGTGTTCCTTCCCTTCTCTTTGCAGAGAGTACTATCTGGGGTGCTCTCTGTCACAGGGGAGCTACGGGTTGTCCATCACTGCCTGTGCCTGGGTGGATAAGTCCAATTCTGGAGTGAAGAATTGACAAGCCCACTTGACCTCAGCTTTAAAGCCACATCCTCCATCCTCCACCTGACAGTCAGTAATAAAACTGATATATTGATCTCCATTTGCCTCTCCAGTGTCTCATCCCTCAGTTGGTTCCAACTAGGAAGTAGAAGAAAGGTGTGTTTTTTATTGGTCCTATAACACATCTTCCATGTAGAAATGCTTCCCACGTGATTTTCAACTCCTTAGATCAGCACACAAAGTTCATCTCAGTCTCTCTAGTCCAGTGATTCACAAAGTTAGGGACATGTTATTCCACCTGTACTCCCACCCACCCACCAACCAAATTGCTAGGCTGTTTGGGGGTTATTTATTGAGAAATGGGGTAGAGAAAACTACTTCTTTAGCTTCCTCTTCTCTGCTCTGATGTCACAGTTCCTGGATACAGTCAGCTCTCGGTGTCCGTGGATGCAGAGGACCAACTGTCCCATGTTGGTCCGTTTTATGTAAGGGAGTTGAGCATCTGGGAATTTTGGAACCCGCGGTTGGGGGAGAGGTCCTGGAACCAACCAATCCCCCCCACCCCCCGCGGACACCAAGGGAATATACTGTACAAAGCCCTTTCTCTTTTTGCCTTAATTGCCTTAACTTCTCTATCTGCTTGAAAACCTCCTGCTCATCCATCAAAACCCAACTAATGGATCTCTCCTCTGTGAAGCTTTCTCTAGCTGCCTAAGCAGTCAGTCACTCCCTTGTCTGCTCTGAAGGGCACAGTGCCATTTTAGCACTTCTAACTTTTTTGAATCTATTTACACATTGTCTCTCCAATTATACTGAAGGCAGGCTGTTTATTTTATGGATCTTTGCATCTCCAGAGCTTGGCAAATGAAGGTGTCCAAGAAATGTTTGTGAATGAATGAATGAATAAATCTCACTTTATAGTTTTGGAAAACTGAGATCCAGTAGAAACTGACATCGCTTGTCCAAGTTTATACAGTAAGTGGCAGAGCCAGGACCAGAAGACAGGTTTCTTGGTTCCCAATCCAACACTCTTTCCACTACATGGGGCTGTAATTATTAATAGGACAGTAAACAGCAATAGCTTATTATTGATATCGCTGATCTCTCTGATATTCCAGGTTTGAGTGAATTGCAAATATGCATCAGTTTGTCTTTAAGCAAGGATCAGCTATACTAAAACTATATGTAAATATTCTTTAAAGTTATTTAACATAACTGATTTCTTTTGAAGCCTAGTTCAGTGCAAACAAGTGAGTTTGACTCATCAGACGAAGAGCCTATTGAAGACGAACAGACTCCAATTCAGATACCATGGTATGTTAACCTTTCTGATCAATGATGAGCTAAAATATTTGATGTGTACATAATAATCTTTGTAGAATTTAGTCTGCATATTGAAAATGATTCTCTTCTGCTGATTACATAATTCTTATCTTTCTTATCTATGGTAGAATAAAGCTTTTTTGGGGGGGGGTAAGGGGAGTGGTGGGAGTTCCTTCCTTATACATTGAGAAAACCATAGTAGAAACAAGGAGTTAAGATTTGAATGAGCTCCCATTTAGTACCAAAACCTTCTTATTCTTTTACGACAAAAGAATAGTGTACCAAACATAGGATGAGATATCCTATGTTATCATTTATTCCAGTCCTAGAACTACTTGCCACAATAATGCATCTATCAGCAGACCCTGTTTAAGATAAAAGCCACATCACCATAGATACAATAACAAAAACAAATGTTTTTATATAAAATCAAAAATAAAAAAAAATAAAAAATAAAAAAAAAGAAGAACTACTAACAACTACTCAAAAACAAGACACCACTGAGAGAATTCTAGAACACGGGGGTGAGGCTGAAGCACCCCCTGCACCACAGAGACCAAGACAGACTGCGATAGAAGGTAAGAGAAGGGGCTGCACGTTGACCACACTGCCCCTACCCCAGGGTAGTGCAGCAGCACACAGAGGGGTCTCCTAAGTCTCCAGTTCCTCCAATAGGAAGAGAACCCAGCGGGGACAGGCAGCATCCTCCCTGCCCCCAGCAAAATGGGTCGCTTTGTGGGAGCCCTTATTCTGACACTGCACCAAGGGGACTGCAGGGAATCTTCAGGCGCAAACACTCAGAATCTGTCACAGAGAAGCGGGGAGGGGCCTGCCACAACCAGCATGTGGATCTTGGGAGACTGACTTCATACCTGCAGTGTCCAGGCAGTGACCCCAACCAGCGGCTCTGCTCACCTGCAGAGCACCCAGGGTGCGCTCTGACCAAGGAACTTGGGGGAGGGCAGATCTGCCTGATTCGGATCCTCAAACAAGGAGTTTTGCCGCCCTAGAGCCCAGTTTGCCTGTGCCCAAGCGAGGAGCTGAATCACAATCCCATCCACTGTGGACAGTGTCCTCCAGCCTCATCTGACCAGAAGGGCTGGTGACAACACCTGGAAGCTGTGCAGTCCAGAAGGACTCCAGCAGAGAGGTGGGCAGGCAGAGCCGAGAGCCTGCAGACCAAAGCCAATGGCCCTGCTCAGTCAGGAAACCTGGGGTGTGAAAACAAAAAGCTTTACCAGTTTTAGAGCTTCTTCTCCCGCTGCACCCAGGCTGGGAATCTAATTCACAGGCCCACTTATTGCTGAATACAGCCTTCAGCCTGTCCAACCAGGGAGTCTGACCAGAGCACAGGGGAAGCTGCACAGCCCATTCAATGGCCCTATGTACAGCGGCACTGAACAGAGAGCACAGCCCATGCCTCCCTGACCTGCAGAACAAAACCGATGGCCTTTCCTGACCAGGAAATTCAGTGCACACTCTGGCCTGATTCAGGCCCCCAAACAACCAGCTATACGGGACCTGGATCCCATCTGGCTGGCCTGCCAGGGCAGGGAAGCTAATTCACAGCCCCCATCTACTACAGAATATAGTACACAGTCAGGACCATTGAGTAAGCCTGATCAGAGGATCCAGGCAAGCATGGAGCCCCTCCTCCAGCCTCACTTGTGTGGGGAACCAAGCCAGCAGCCCTATACAAACTTCTCAGGCAGTGGCACTCTGCCCCATCCCCATTCTCAGAGCTCAAACAAGTGCCTCACCCAAAACAGACCAGAATAGCAGGCCCCAGCTGCCCAAGGACATTACTAGAAGATACACCCAGAAACCCAAACTGAGCTGCCTGGTGAAGAACTGTCTCTGCCAAAGCAAACCTGTGAAGTCTGGAAGAAGAGCCCAATTACTCAAATGCATAGAAAAATATGTAAGGAACCAAGGATCGTCAAAAGTCAGGTAAATATGAAACCACCAAAAGAAACTAATAGCTCCAACAACTGACTCTAAAGAAATGGAGACTGATGAACTATCACACAAAGAATTCAGAATAATCCTCTTAACTACAAGAACTACAAGAAAACACAGAAAGACAACTAAACAAAATTAAGAAAACAATGCATGGACAAAATGAGAAGTTCAACAAGGAAACAGTAACCATCAAAGAAACCCAAACAGAAATCCTAGAACTGAAAAATAGAGTAACTGAACGAAAGAATTCAATAAAGAGTTTCAAAATTAGACTCACCGCACATTTAAAAAAGAAAACAAAACAAAATAATAAGCAACTTGGAGGACAGAACATTGGAAACTGTCAAAGGAACAAAACGGGGAAAAAAATGAAAAATTGAAGGAAGCCTACAGGAATTATGGGATACCATGAAAATAAACAATATTCGCATTATGGGAATTCCATAGAGACAAGAGAAAGATAGAGGAACAGAAAGTATATTTAAAGCAATAATGGCTGAAAACTTCCAAACCTCGGGAGAGAAATGGACATCCAGATCCATGAGGCCCAAAGGACCCAAACAGGTTGAATTGAACAGGATCACACCCAGACACATTATAATTAAATTGCCAAAAGTCAAAGAAAGAATTTTAAGAGTGGTGAGAGAAAAAAGAGAACTCACAAGGGAACTCCCATGAAACAATCAGTGAATTTTGCAAAAGAAACTTTTCAGGCCAGGAGAGAATGAGCTGTCATATTCAAAATACTGAAAGAAAATAACTGTCAACCAAGAATTCTATACCCCGTAAGGCCGTCCTTCAGACACAGAAAGAGAGAGAAAGATTTTCCCAAACAAACAAAACCTGGGGGAGTTTATCACCACCAGACCCGCCTTACAAGAAATGCTAAAAGGCCAGTTCTCTGAGTGGAAGCAAAAGAATGATAATTAACATCATAAAAACATAAAAAGATGGATGTGGCAAACATTTCACAATATATGTAACTCAAACAATCAGGCTACAGGCCTTAAACTGATACAGTGATATATGTCAATTATTTCTCAATAAAATTGAAAAAAATTTTTTTTCCTTAAAAAAAAGAAAAAGGTATCCCCAAGACAAGACTTTGTCCTTCAGACCCTCAGCAGAATTGCCCCAAACCACTTACTCCTTCCTTTGGGCTGTACTTTGGTCTAGCTAGGCCTCCCCAGGTCAGAGAATCCCCTCAAGAAGGACCAGCTCCCAGCCTACCTAATCCTCATCTACCTATGGGCAAAAGCATGAACAAGAGTTTTGAATTAACTCTTTGCTCCCTCTTACCAAAACTGTATCCCCTAAGAGCTTTGTCCAGAAATATGCCCTAAACTTCTATCAGAATGCAAAAACGGACAAGGGGAAGCTTAAAGCTCTCTCCACCCAATATTTGGTAAGTGTCAGCCACTCATATTAGCAATCAATCCCCCTGTTGTTGGACACCTGTGCGGATGGTAATACTCTGGTGCTGCTGGCCCCAGGATCCTTGGCACAATTCCAATGGTTCCTCTATTCCTTCCACACACTTTTATAATTAAGGCCTTACTAAATAAACCCTCCTCAAATTACCCTAAAAAAATTAATTTGAGATGATTCATAGTCCCAAATGTGAAAGAAAAATAAAGCTTTCACACACAAAAAATAAGAAAATATCTTCATGACCTTGGGGTAGACAAAGATTTCATAAACAGGACATGAAAAGCACTAACCATAAAACTTCAACAAATTAATAAATTGGGCTTTGTTAAAATTAAGAACTTCTGTTTATCAAAATATATCATTAAGAGTAAAAAGGCAAAGACAGACTAGAAGGTATCTTGAACACATGTACCTGACAAAGCTCTTGTATCCAGAATATATTTTAGAACATCTACAAGTCAATAAAAAATCAACAGTAATCCAAATAAATAAGGAACAAAAGAATTGAACACATAATTCACATAAAAAGGATAGCCAAATGGCCAATCAGCATCTGTAAAAGTATTCAAATTGAAAGGTATTCACTGGGGAAATGCAACCTACAACTACAGTGAAATATCACTAAACAACAATGAAGATGGCTAAATTTTAAAGTGGGAGGGAGGTCAGAGAATGTAGAACAACTGGCCTTCTCACACACCGCTGGGAGAAATATAAATCGGTACAATTACTTTGGAAAACTGGTAGTGTCTACTAAAGTGGGATGTACACTTACCCTGTAATCTAACAATTCCGCTCTACATATTTACCCAAGAGAAATGCAGGTATATTTATATATCTACAAGAATGTCCATAAAAATTATTCATAATAGTGAAAAACATAAAACAATTCAAATGTCCACCAATGGTAGAAACACTGAATAGTTTGTTGTATAGTCATATACTATATAGCAGTAAAAATGAATGAATTGTTGCATATAACGTCATGGAGAAATCTCAAACAGGGTACTGAGCAAAAAAAAAAAATCAGACACAAAGGAATACATAATAAATGGTTCTATTTGTATAAAGTTCAAAAACAGTCAAATCAAAAATAAATGTAAGGGGCTTCCCTGGTGGCGCAGTGGTTGAGATTCCGCCTGCCGATGCAGGGGACACGGGTTCGTGCCCCGGTCCGGGAAGATCCCACATGCCGTGGAGCGGCTAGGCCCGTGAGCCATGCCGCTGAGCCTGCGCACCTGGAGCCTGTGCTCCACAACGGGAGAGGCCACAACAGTGAGAGGCCCGCGTACCACAAAAAAATAAAAACTAAATAAAATAAATAAATGTAAAAGTTCAAGAATGGGCAAAATAATGTATGGTGACAGAAGTTGATAGAGCTGTTCATGATATTTTAAATAAAAAGTACAGTTGTAAAAATATGTAATGATCTCATTTTATAAGTAAAATACACACACACTTACATACACATAAATTAAACTCTGGAAGAAAAACAGCACTATAGTAATAGTATTTTTACCTTTGAATTCTGGTAGCGTATAAGTCATCTTATTTTCTTCATTATGGGAATATTTATTTTCTAATTTGTTTTTAGCAGATATGGTTATCTAATGTTTAACCTCATAAAAGGAAATGTCTTTAATTTCTTCTTTAAACAATATTATTGCTCTGGGTTCAAAAGGTTAATATTCATTACATTGATATCTTTTGTTCACTCTCCCCACTTCCATCCTTCCATTCGACCCACTACACAACGGTTTCTATGCAAAACACTATATTCTACTTCTTTTTGACACAGTCATTAGAGGCTAACTGGTAAACCAAGTTTCTTTTTCATCACCCCTTAACCTTCCCTCAATATCTTCATGAAAACTCATTGTTTCTTTGAATTGTATGTAATACACAATACTTGCATGGGATTGTACCAACATCATTATCAAATTCTTCCCAGAGTCACTCTCTATATACACTCTTCATCTTGAAAGCTTGAAAAGTTGTCTTCCCTAAGCTTCCTTCTTTGGCCCTCTTTAGACACTTCTTGGATAATTCCATCCACTTTCTTGCCTTCACCTGCAATCTACTGCTACAGAGATGACTTCTAAATCTATATATTCACACTCCAACATTCCTCTGAGTCCCTAAGTCATGTAAGCAATGATCTACTAGACATCACTTAATGTCTCAACATGAACCTAAGATGCAACACGTTCATCTTTCCTTAAAAAGCTTAGGCAGAAGTCAGGTCTGGAGAAAACCTATTTACTAGGGAATTTCCTGGGGCTGGGGGTAGCCAAACACTTCGTAGGCACTGGCTTTGGAAAACACCATGGGAGAGATCAAGGTCAGCAGTCTTGGTCTGATTTCAAAAGTGGCTAAAACCAGAATATCCTTTTAGCCAACCAGAGGAGGGTGAAATGGCATTAAACCCAAGATGGGTGGAATCAACAACCTGGAAGATCCATGCCTACAGAGAGGGTACACGCAGGTTAGATAAAGGTAAAGGGCAAGATAAAGCCTAAGAAAAGATAATAATAAGAAACAAATATCCAGACCACAGCCAGATGGACTAAGGCTCAAGAGAAGCCTTTGGCATCGATAAGGGGAGGTGGAAATAAACCAAATAGATCAATAAGCAGGGGAACCAGTCAGAATGATGGAGGGGTGATTAGCTTGTCCTAAAAAGGAGGGAAGAAGACAGGCTATTTCATTGACTCTAAGATATTCTAGATTGTAAGACACACAATTATTTTATGTACCATCATTTTATGTCTCTCCTTTATGAAAGTAACAATGCTAGCAATTAAATATGACATGCCATCTCTGGCTATCTGACTTTAGAAATGTTAGAAAGTAACAAACTGTGCATGCTGCAACTGGAGAGCAGCAGAGGCACAAGGCCTCCTCTCAGGTGTGCTCAGGACAGGAACCTGATTTACACTCAGGCCCCCATGATATGGAGAAGCAGGCTGGAACACAGTCTTGCGAGACCCTGACACTGGCCAACAAGCAGGAAACTGAGTGAGGAGGGAAAAACCCAGTCTTCTCTCCCATGTGTCTGCTTTACCACTCACACACAACACTTCACTTCTGACACCTCTGGTCACCAAATGTGCGGGGGATTTTCCCTCACCAAGCAATTCTCTGCAACACCAGCTGGTGTCCTACAAATTAACTCAATTCTGAGACTACACCCTACTGGAGAGGCCAGTCCCAAGTCTAGGTTATCACCTGTGCTTCTGGCTGATGGGCTCTAAATCAGAGGTTCCCATAACCCCCTCCTCTGGTTTGATTAATTTGCTACAGCAGCTCACAGAACTCAGAGAAACACTGACTTAGGTTAACCAGTTTATTAAAGGGTACAGATGAACAACCAGATGAAGAGACACATAACGTGAGGTCTTGGGAGGGTCCTGAGCACAGGCACTTCTGTCCCCATGGAGCTGGGGACACACCAACCTCCTGATATGTGGATGTGTTCACCAACCTGGAAGCTCCCCAAACCCCTTAGTGGGATTTTTATGGAGGCTTCCTCTCACAGGCACAATCAATTATTAACTTCATTTCCAGCCCATCTCCCCTCTCTAGAGAGGGTGTGTGTGTGTGTGTGTGTGTGTGTGTGTGTGTGTGTGTGTGTGGCAGGGGGATGCTGAAAATTCCAAGGTGCCTTATTAGAATAAAAGACGCTCCTAATGCTCTTATCACTTAGAAAGTTACAAGGGCTTTAGGAACTCTGTGCCAGGAACTGGGGACAGAGACCAATATATGTATTATCTCACACTGTTACTGATGAAAAACTATGCTGTCTTTAACCTGAAGGTCATAGAGAAACTTTAATAGCATGCAAAACTGCTCATGACCTGATGTTAACAAATAGCAACATATAAAATTGAATCATATATGCAAAACAAATCACTCTCTCCCCCTCAAAGGATTAACTAGAAGTACTACTTCCAAATGTCAGTAGTAGCTGCCTCAAGGTCCTGGAATTATAGGTAGCTTCTTCATTTGTTCCTTTATATTTCTCTTTACTTCCCCCCAAATTTCTATATTCAATGTGTAATTTTTATAATCAGAGATAAGGTCAAATATTAGTTTTTTAAAACCTGCCAGTTGTGGGTCACATGGATACTTTGGTTTATTTAAATATTAGATATAGAGCCATCTCATTCATGTATAATAAGCCCTTCTTAACAGTGAAACAACATTCCTCCGATAACATCAGGTCAATGCATGCTCACATCCACAGAACTAAGTTCATTTTGGATACCCCAAAATATGTAATGCGGGAAATTATTTTTGTCTTTCCAACATGAGGTTTCAAGAATATCAGTATTATTGCTCAAACGTGGAAAAGGATTAATTACTTCCATTTCCTGCTGGATCTTCAACTTGGCATAATAATGTGCCAAGAGAAACACATCTGGTCACACTTCTGATAAAAGTCTACTGTCAGGGCTTCCCTGGTGGTGCAGTGGTGAAGAATCCACCTGCCACTGCAGGGGACACAGGTTCGAGCCCTGGTCCAGGAAGATCCCACATCAGCGGAGTAACTAAGCCTGTGCGCCACAACTACTGAGCCTGTGCTCTGGAGCCTGCAAGCCACAACTACTGAGCCCACGTGCCACAACTACTGAAGCCCACGTGCCTAGAGCCCGTGCTCCACAACAAGAGAAGCCACCGCAATGAGAAGCCCATGCACCGCCAACAAAGAGTAGCCCCTGCTTGCAGCAACTAGACAAAACCCACGTACAGCAGCAAAGACCCAACGCAGCCAAAAATTAAGTAAATGAATAAAGAAATTTATTTTAAAAAAAAGTCTACTGCCAAAGGTAGGCAGTGCTGTCTTGCACAAGACGGATTTTTTTTTTTTTTAAAAAAGGACTGTTCGACAAGTAGCTGCCATGTCCAGAAATTGAAGCTAACACATTTTATGCTGTGTTATCTTGATGGAATTGCTTTTTAGCCCCACATACTCAAATACCAATCTATTTCTCCCCTCATATTTGAAAAGGAACATTTAGACAAAGGATAAAAATCTTGAAATGTAACCTTTATACTTGCCAAGAGTAATAAAACAAAATATGCTACCTTCTTCTACTTTGGGTGGTACTAGATCATACGTAGGCTGAAAAGCTTGGGAAAAATCGGATTTCTTTGTTTATAAAGTTTAAGAAATTCTTTCTCTTCAAATGTCTTTTCTTGCTCAGGTATACTTAAAGCTCAAACAAGTAACAGAAGATAACAGTATGGATGTTCTAATTGAAACATCTCAAATATCACTTTTATTTCAAAGTTTTCATTGAAAAACTCAAATGATTATCAGATGACAGTGATCATATATTTGACCCTAGCTAGTAAGTATAGTCACAACATAAATGTCTTATTTTTCAGTATTAAACAGCAGTAAAGTCAACCTTTCTTAATAGTATCTAATATACCAATAATATCAGACATTCAAAAGGAAATAACATAGCTTGAGTTAATTTAAAGAGAACTTTTTATTTTGACAGCAGCTTCCTGCTGCAGATCTTTCTTAAATGACAGTGTAAACAATACAAGAATGAGAAACATAAACTCATTGCTACAAAATGCTTAGAGAGCAATTGCCCTAATTTGGGAGCAGCTAGTTTAAACAGCCCAAGGAAACTTTTTCAACTATTGTTACGTGGACACAATTATGATATTATATGTAAGAAGCTCATGGGTTAGAAAATATTGTAGAACTTTAAGTTAGTGCGTTACTATCAATGAGTCAATCCAGAGTACTTACAACTGAACTGGACATCCAAAGGCTTACTTGTAACTTCAAGATACGAATTCATTTTGTGGAAAATTTTGGCAAAAAGGAGCCTATTGAGCCATTCTGCTAATGCCTATTTCTCATCTTCCACATTCCGACTCAGGATATGGTCTAGATAACAATCTCATATGTGTTTGAGACTGCCAGCCCCTGCTGTTTACTTCCATCTAAATCCGTTCTGATTTTAATGCTATGTATCTCCTGTCTCAGCAATAAGCAATGAGGATACAGCTGAAGGTGAAGTCCAGAGACGAAGAAAATTTAGGAACCAAAAAGCATCTGACTTGCTAGCTTTATAAATAATCCAAGACAGATCAGAAACCAATGCCTATTTTGAATGTCTTAAATAATGTCAGTGTTAATCACCAAAAAAGGCACAGATTTAAATTCTCAAGCTTAAAAGCAGGGGGCGGGGGGGGGAGGTGCAAGGCGGCTCTGATCAGCTGAAAAGTCAAGAAAATGGGTAGAGTACATCTCACTACTACAGAGCTCTGGGTGAGTCTCCACTCATTCATTCTTTTAACAAACATTTATCAAATACCATTAACTATGTTGTGTTAGAATTCAGACATGAGTAAGGAATCCAGTTGGGGAGAGAGAAGCTAGGATAAAACAGAGGAAATGAAGTGTATTTACAGATATAAAACTTGGGAAGGCAGACAGGGACAGCTATTTGCAACTGAAAACGGCTTCGCAGTAAAGGTAATAATGAAGCTGAGACTTGAAGGTTGCATAGAATTTCTACAAGTCAAAAAAATGGAAAGAAAGGACAGTCTAGGTTCTGAGGAGGTAACCAAGGACTCGGGACAAGTGCTGGGCACACCTGCAGAAATAGCAAGACAAGCAGGGCTGTGTAGCATTCCTGGGGAACATGGTGAAGGATGAGTCTGGAAACGTTCACTGCAGCCGGACGGCGACGGGGTGGGAATGCCACAGTAAGTGCCGGGCAAAGGAGAGAAAGGCAGGTTTTCTGGGACAGTGACTTCCATATATTTGGCTGCACATCAAAAATCACCCGAGATGTTTAAAATGTGGATTCTCAAATCCCCCTAGGAATAGGAAACTGTAATTTTTTAAGCTCCTGTAGTGACTGTCAGTATCAGTTAGATTTGCGTAAACCAAGAGGAACTGCAGGGTAGAAGCAAAGAGAACAGAAAAGGGGAAATGGCTACAAGAGAAGAAGAGGTAGAACTAACAGAAAATACCAACTATTGACATAGGGGCCAATGGAAAAGAAGAACCAGAAGGTACCTTAGGTCTAAAAGAATAGGAAGATTTAAGAAGGGGCAACTGTTTGCAGGAAAAGACATTGGGGTCGGACATTCTGGGGTTGAGTTCCTTATTGGGTAGGAAATTTTGTTCTAGAAATTCAGGAAAATTAACTTCATATTTAAACATATACTATTTGCTGACACCTCTTCTAGGGTTGCCATGTACTGCGCTTACCCGTGTTTTACTAATTAGCTTTGGGAGTGTGCATCTCTCTCCTGAAATACATGAAGGACATATAATATATATAAGGCAGGGTGCTAGAAACTTAAGA
Source organism: Aethalodelphis obliquidens (assembly GCF_003676395.1). Taxonomy (NCBI): domain Eukaryota; kingdom Metazoa; phylum Chordata; class Mammalia; order Artiodactyla; family Delphinidae; genus Aethalodelphis; species Aethalodelphis obliquidens. Next base: position 14,104,497 of record NW_020837974.1, read on the forward strand.
GGAACTCGATAAATATTTACTGAATAATAAAAGTGGAAGTCTAGAAAAAAGTTGAAGATTTTAGTCTTTTTTTTTTTTTAAAGGAAAAAAAAATCTTTTTTTTAAGATGTCATGATTCTTACCTTTGCAGCCAAGGCTTTTAAACTGTCGAGGAATCTTTGCCAGAAATCCTTGAAGAGCGGGCGGTCAATTTTCTTCAGGCTCTCTTTGGTGCTGGCGTCCACACTGACGTATAGCTGGGTAACTGGTTTGAGGTTCCTTGATAATTTAAAATTAAAAAAAAAAACAACAATAGAAGAAGAAAATTATGCCTAAGTCGGGCTTTTCATGATGTTAAATTTACAATCTGTAATAGATGTGATGATTAAACATTTCACTGGGGTCTAGAGGGTTCTGCTTCTCCCAGAAGATTCAAGCCATGATTTTAATGTGACAGAATGGGATGTCAGTTGGTTATTTTTTAAAATGACTGGACACCATCCCTAATAAACTGAAAACATTGGATTACTTAAAATTAGTCTCTCTTCAAACACTACATTTTAGTGGAAAATAAAACAAGATCAGGCTTTAGGTCTGGCACCATCAGCTCAGCACAATTACAAGGGGTTCTCAGACCAAAGTTTCTTCATAAACTCTGCCACTTAAGACTTCTACAGGGGTCTGTGCTGACGGGCCACCTCCCATCATCAATTTGCTGATGGATGTTTTCTAAGGCACAAGAACAAGGCTTCTTTAAGGGCACAGAGCCACACCAACGCCTCACCTATGCCTCTGAGAGCAGGAGTGGGTTTAAAGTCAAGCCCTGTGTGGGCGAACAATGACCCATATCAGGGAGCCGTAAGCAATGCAGAGTTAGAAAAAGAGCAGCCAAGCACTTACAAAAGAGCACAACCCAGAAGAAAAATGTATGTTGTAGGTTCTTATCTTTCTTTGCCTTCTTAATCCGCATCCATGAGTACCACTCATTCTACACTTCGCTCAAATTCACTGACTCATTTCACAATGTCATCATCTACCAGATTTCTTGCCAGTTATGTTTTAAGCCCAGATTGTACGTTTTCCCAGAGCCTCTCTGTTCTCCCTTCAAATAGGTCTCATAATTCACTCTCTTCAATGAATTTCGAAGTAGAAAGAAATTCCCCCTTAATAATCCTCTGACCAAACTCTCCCATTCTTAATTTGCTATAACTATTCCATAACTTGTATTTACCCCTAGAATGTTATTTATACATTTTTTGTTTCAAAGTCTAGGCATTTAAAAACTGCCACATAATTCACATGCCATAACATTCACCATCAAAGCGGTTGATGAGCTTTTTATATCTATCAGTATTGGCCTTACCCATCTTTGAGTGGAAGACCTTGAAGGACAGGAGCTCTATTTTTCTTTTCATCCAGCCATACAGGTAGACACTTCAAGCTACTTTTTAGTGGATACTGTTGACTTCAGCTGACAGAACTTTTAAGGAAATGTAGGCCAAACAAATGCTTGTAATCATCTGGCTTAGTGACATATGGAAAAACCAGAAGGGCCTAAACCCAAAGCTGTTAAAAGTGGAGAAGCTCTGACCAAAGTTAGGAAAGAATGATTAAAACACTGGCAGACTCTCATTGCTTTAATCCCTCTCCAATACTGATATAACAGAATCCTTAAAAGTTCAATAATGTGTCACTACTGAGCAAAGGACACCAATTACTGGAAATGCAAAACAACAGCATACTGTAATGGCAGCATTTTGTCTCACCACCCCTTTTGCTGGGGGCCTCTTTAATAACAGACAAGCTACTTTAACTGGATTTCATGTTTTACAAACATAAAAAGGATTGTCTTAATGAATACGGCTGGCTATCATCGTCTGATACTCACAGGACTTTGTCATAAAGCTGCCTGATGCAAAATGGGAACCGGCCTGACCTTTTCACTACACCTCCATAACTACTTCAAGAGTATGAACAGTAAATTCCAAAGGCCATAGATGTCTTACAAACCACCACCATTTTGCAAAAAAAAAAAAAAAAAAAAAAAAAAGTAGTCCTGGACATTGACACTAGCAATAAGGAATTTTTGACATTACTAAATGTCTGAGATGCTATAATCAGGAATTTTATAGCTCTTTGGCCAGGGATCAGAGGAAGAATGGAGAAGAGGAAAACCCCAAGGAACTGTAGAGCTCATTCCTAAGGGGCTCAAAAGGAGTAAAACGACACTGGAGAGATTTTCTCAGCCTCAGGGATCTTATGTCTGCCTGCTATTGGTCTCTGTTCCCCGTGACGATGAGGGTCCAAGCACAGTCATTTGTCTGTCTCCATTCTATTCAGAGACAGGATCATTTTAGTTATATCCTTAAAACCATCATCATAATTCCTGTGTCTCAGAATCTCACATTGCTGTTGAGAACAATTAAAAAGGACTATACAATAAAAGGGATCTATAACTCTGAGCCCAATCCCCAGTGAAAATACCCTATGAATCTTGATATGATTTTTGTGATGACCCTTCATCCGGCTAATTTTAAATCTCTGAGTTATAAATGATCATATATAGAAAAACATTGCAATTGAACATAAAAATCCCTCTCCCTTCTTCCCTTCCTGAAGAGATTAGGCCTCATTCTACCCAGAATAATCAATAATCATATCAAGATCCTACCTACAATGAAACCTCCTCATCTCTACAGAAAGGAAAAAAGGGAGAGAGATTTATGTTTTCAAGAAATCTAGAGGTTTCAATAGTAACTTTGATGCGCCTATTGGACAAAAAAATAACCGAAGTGACCCAAATATCCAATACTTATATGTGAAATCTATCCAAAAAAGGGACAGTTTCTATTAGCTGTTTCCTTCCCTGTGTTATGGGCCACAGTCTCTTGTTTCTGTGTCTAGTTCATGTTTTTTTTTTTTTTTTTTTACGAAAGCTGGACATTTTAAATAATATTATTTGGCAATTCTAAATCAGGTATCTCCCAACCCAGGGTTTTTTTTTTTTTTCTTTTCTGTCTGCTTGCTGTTTTTGTTGTTACTGAACTAATTTGGTAAATTCTGTATTCTTGGTTGTGTTTAACCGCTAAAATCCCTGTTTGATTAGCTTAGTGGTCAGGTAAGGATTAGACAGAGATATCCTTAAATGACTTCAATCAATAAGTCTCCTAGGGCTTCCCTGGTGGCGCAGTGGTTGAGAGTCCGCATGCCGATGCAGGGGACACGGGTTCATGCCCCAGTCCGGGAAGATCCCACATGCTGCGGAGCGGCTGGGCCCGTGAGCCATGGCAGCTGAGCCTGCGCTCCGCAACGGGAGAGGCCACAACAGTGAGAGGCCCGCACACAGCAAAAAAATAAAAAATAAAAAAAATAAGTTTCCTAGCCTTTGCTGAGGGGCTCTATGTGTGTATATTAGGGCACGCCTTCGATGTCCAGGCAGGCATTTGACAACTGTGCCTTAGCTTTCACTGTCTACCTGCTCAAGACATCAATTTATCAAGTGGAGGTGGGCAAATAGGGCCTTTTCAAGTCTTCCCTGGCATACCCACAGCCCTGCCCGTGTACATGGTCTTCTAGATTTCCAGGAACATGCTGGAGCTTCTCAAAGTCCCCTACAAACATCTCATTCCCTGGCTTTTCCTTTTAAGTATTTGGTTAGCTTCCTGTTTGCCCCAACGGTTACTGCTGCCTCAGGCAGCTGTGAAGTTAAACAATTACTGATAATTGCTTATGAGAAACACCGGAGAGAAAGGCTTTCAGTGCTGGACAAACTCTGAGTCACTTGTAACAAACACAACCCCTGTAAGTGAGAGTTGCCAGGGAACTGCCACACATACCATATGATGACAGTTCTCCAGGAATGGGACTTTGAAAGAGTTCCAACTCTGTTTTGTCCCTTCCCCTGGCTGCCAGGCTACTGGTTTTTACCACGACTGTAGGCTACTAGTTTGCAGAGCTGGAGAAGTTGGAATGGAATAAGGACATGTTAACACATCACAAATCTTACTGTTCATATTGCAATTCAGCAAATTTTCTGAGGAACAGTGGGTTTCCACCACAGCCTACTTTAACCCATTTCTAAGCTAAGTTTCAATCCTGAGCCTTAAAAGACAAATCTTTTCTTAATTTAACTTAGTTGTTTTTTGCTTCCTCTTTACTGTACAGAGCCTGGATCCAAAGAAAAAGGGCCATCCCCATACCCACACATACCCCTCAACAAAAGCCTTCAGTTTCTACTTTAGCCACTGGCTTCTCAGAATCCAAAAATCAAATATTCTAGTGTACTGTTGCAAGAAGTCTTGGGAGAAAAAAAGACCACTGCAGTATTCAAAATATTTTTGTATTGTTAATGCATATCATAGAAACACTCTTTTTTCTTTTTAGCCACGCCACGCAGCTTGCAGGATTTTAGCTTCCCTGAACCAGGGACTGAACCCAGGTCCCCAGCACTGGAAGCATGGAGTCCTCACCATTAGACCACCAGGAAATTCCCTAGAAATACTTTTTTGACATGAGAATAAAAATACTATTTACTGGGGGCAAAAAAACGTTCCTCAGATTGTTGCATACCTCTGATTAAGAATTTGATTCTGACAATTTTTGCTGGTATTCTCACTGTTTTTATAGAAGAGTAGGTTTTGAAGGTCTGTACTCTGCTATTCCTAATAACCAACAAACAAGTTTTGTTTTTATTTCCATCACAATTCATCACAATATTCCTTCTTTGACCCATAAGCAAATGAAAAGTGCATTGCTTAAATTATAAGCATATTGGAATATTCTAGTTATCTTTTTGTACTGATTTATAGTTTAATTGCATTGTGTTCACATAGCATGATCTACATGATTGCAATACTTTCTTGTAACTTGCTATAATGCCCAGCATATGGCCATTTGGTAATTTTTCTGAGAGCAACTTCTGTGCTCTTAAAAGGAATTTATATTCCAAAGTTTCTCAATTCAATACTCTATTTCTGTAATACACGCTAAATTTGTTAATTTAGTTGTTCAGATCTTCACTACTATTCCTGATTTTGATTTGCCTGTTTTATCAGTGTGAGAGAAATGTGTTAAAAACTTACTATTTCTCCTTATTTTGAAAATCTCCAATTTTGAGATTATGTTACTGATTGTTGAAAAATTTTGAATTACTGTTTTACGTTCCTGGTAGGTTTAATATTTTATAATTAAGAAATGTTCCATCTTATCTCAAGTAATGGTTCTTGCCTTAAAGTATACTTGACCAGTATTACTTAGCCTACCTTTCCAAGGTGCTTTTCATATATTATCTCATACACTAACAATGCCACTATAAGGTAGTCATTATTACTGCAATCATTTTACAGATGAGGAAACTGGGCACTGAGAGGTTACCTTCCCAGTGTCAGAAAGACAGCAAGAGATACAGTCAAGATTCAAACCCAGGTCTCTTCTAGACAGAGCACAAGCTCTTCATCACTTCACTGTGCTGCCTGTCTCTCTTTTTTTTTTAGCCCATCCAGAAAAGCATAGTTTTGAAAAGTGTCCATCAATTCACAGACACAAAAGAAGACTATATTTTAAACTTAATACAAACAAAACAGGCTGGGAGAAAAAAAAAAACTTCTATTGAAAGGATCAGGTAGTATTTATAATCAATCTTCATTTCATTGTAACTGTTACCTATAGCCACGTAGAGCTGATACATACAAGAAAACTTTATTTTTATTAAAATTAATGTATTTCTTGATACATTTTACTAATATGTGAAGAGATGTCCAATTTATAGAGGTTCTCTAACACATATAGTGAATATCTTAGCAAATACTAGAGAAAACAAAACATAGAGCAAACAAAATAACAGAAATACAAGTGGAAGAAGTAAGAGAACAAACAAAGTTCACACATAGTTTCAATGAAGGTGCTCAAAAGTAAACGTACACGGGGACAAATTCTGTGGTGGTGGAGGAGGTAGGTGTAGGAAGTTAAATGTTAATCGTGTCATAGTTAAAAATGGAACACAGCTCTGTCTTCTTATGATAAGCCTGCTAGCAGGGAGAAAGCTTTGAATTAACTATACTTATCACAAAAGAAAAAATTTAAGATTTTAAATGTACACTTAAAAATAATATGAAATAGTTAAGAAAACCGTGTAGAAGAAGGGGTAGACAAAATAATTAGCTACTAAAGGTATCAGAAAAAAGCCTGAGAAAATCTGGTTAAAATGTTAAACCTTGTATTGCTACTGATGGGAGTAGTTGTTTTTATATCTTTTAAAAATAATAAAAAGATTCTGCGAAAAAATTTAAAAAAAAGAAAATCGTGTAGAAGTGAACTAAAGATGAAGCTAAGAGTGAGCCAGTCGACAAAGGGCTGAACATTTGACTCTAAATCTTCTCATGCTCATAAAGAGACACAGTTATAGGATTCAAATGTCCACAAAGTAAGCACAAACTAGGTTCAGTGTTTCTCAACAACTTCCTTACCTCACAACATGGTCTACTTTTAGCAAGATGTCTCACGTAGGTCTTTGACATCTTAGCACAGAACAATTTACAGGAAGTAATGACAGGGAGTGCTCCAGTGGGACAGTGATACCCAGGTGTGATGGGCCTTTCTGACTGCAGGGCTGAATGCAAGCATAGATCATACAGTCTCAAGAATAAGAGTCCTAAACTCACATGTCTGCAGGAACCAAGTATGATATAATGTGAGTCAACCAAGACACTTTTTTATTTATTTAGCTATTTATTTAATACATTTATTTATTTATTTTTAAAAATTTGTTTATTTTATTTATTTAATTTTGGCTGCATTGGGTCTTTGTTGCTACGTGTGGGCTTTTCTAGTTGTGGTGAGCAGGGGCTACTCTTCGTTGCGGCGCGGGCTTCTCATTGCAGTGGCTTCTCTTGTTGTGGAGCACGGGTTCTAGGCACGTGGGCTTCAGTAGTTGGTGGCGCACGGGCTCAGCAGTTGTGGCTCGCAGGCTCTAGAGTACAGGCTCAGTAGTTGTGGCATATGGGCTTAGTTGCTCCGCGGCATGTGGGATCTTCCTGGACCAGGGCTCGAACTCGTGTCTCCTGCATAGGCAGGCGGATTCTTAACCAGTGCGCCACCAGGAAAGCCCAAGCAAGCCACTTTTAAAGGAAAAAGAAGTTCTTTGGACACCAAAACACAGACTACATGTGAAACATTCAAGAATATTCTTTCCTTACTCAAAGCAAGATGCTTCCCATTTTTCTTGTATGTGGTACTCTGTCTCCCTTTCGTTGTTTCATGTCTGTTAGAAATGGCGACAGAAATTTCTCTGCTGTAAGAGAATCTACAGTGCGATCCCTCTGACAGGTGGCAGATGAGACTCAGCCTCAGGGCTGAGGAGACAGTAAAATGGTGGAGAGCATGGCAAACTGAAAAGCAGAGGCTTTACAGAAAAGACAGCCATTCCTTGCTGTGATATTGTCAGACAATAAGGAACACACATGCAGTCTTTGTCCCTAGTTCCTGGCACAGAGCTCCTAAAACTCTTGGTATTTCCCGAGTGACAGAGGTGAGAAGTGCCTTTTGTTATCTATAATAAGCCCCTTTCAACCATACAAGAATTTATATTAATGGGGTAACTCCTGATGCGCCCATGGACACATTCCAGAGAGGGGCTGGTGCCCGAAGAACCGACCACGTGATTAGAGGGTTGGCACTTTCAGTTCCCCCTGCAACTTCTAGGAAAGGGAGATGGGCTAGAGGTTGAGCTAATCACCAATGACCAATCACAATGATTTCATCAATCCTGCCTATCTAATGAAACCTCCATAAAACCCTCCCAAATGACGGCTTCAGAGAGCTTCCGGGATGGTGAACACACTGGGTGCTGGGAGGGTGATGCGTCTGGAGAGGGTGGGGAAGCCCAGGGCCCTTTTCCCCACATCTTGTCACATGCAACCCTTCTATCCAGATGTTTGAGAGTTGTAGTCTTTATAATAAACTAGTAACAGTAACTGAATTGTTTTCCCCAAGCTCTGTGAACTGTTCTAGCAAATTACCAAACCCAAGGAGGGGTTGTGCGACACCCCAATGTACCGTCGGTTCATCAGAAGTACAGGTGGCAGCCCGGGACTGTGACTGGTGTCTGAAGCAGGGGGCAGCCTGGGACTGAGTCCTGACCCTGTGAGGTCTGTGCTAACTCCAGGGAGACAGTGTCAGAATGGAACTGAACTGCAGGACACCTAGCTGGTGCCTGCAGAGAATTAGAGGACTGCTTGGTGTGGGGAAAAAAACACACATCCGGTGTTAGAAGTGTTGTGAGTAAAAAAACAGATAAGAGTGAAGTGTTCTGGTGTTGTAAAAACAGCACTTCATACTTGGCTCTTCACAATTTTTGCCAGATTGTCTTTTTCTCCAAAGTCAGAAATCTCTTTTATGAAAAATTTCTGGATTTTAAATGTTGGCTAAAAAAAGAAAAAAAAAGTTTCTAAACATGCTACAGGACAAATAAAACCTACTCCTTATCAACTGCCAGTTTGAGACTTCTGGTCTCAAGAACTCTCCAAGCTTTCCCACATGATTAATTAAGTTCCTGAAAAAGACCGAGTCCTGGTACGTTCAAGGTTATCCTCCTTGTACAAAGCACAGCCTGCTGTGCTATTCGGTAGAGTACAAACATGGCCATAAACTCTCCCTCTCCTTGTACCCATGACCCTTTGCAATGTAGCTTTGAGTGCCCCTCACTGACTCCAAGCTTGGCCACGTGACTTGCTTTAGCCAAGGAGAAGTGAGCAAACGTGACACAAGCAGAGGCTTGAACGATGCCTGTGTGTTGCAGTTTATCCTTTCTTGCTGTTCACTGAAACCCTGCCACCACGTGGTCAACTTCAGACTTGCTGGAGGATAAGAGGCTACACGAATAGAGGTCCCAGTTGTCCCAGGCAAGGCCATCATAAACCAGCCATCCCAGCATATCTGCCAACTGACTAGACACATGAACAACACTGAGACCAGCAAAGCCAGCCAAGATGAAAAGACCTCCCAGCCGATTCACAGAATTACAAGCTAAATGAATCGTTGCTAGTTTGACTGACTCAGTTTTAAGGCAAGTGGTTACAGCAAAAGATAACTGATACATGCTACAGTGTATCATATATCAGTTTTACGCCGATCAAAAATACCATTACAGGGGCTTCCCTGGTGGCGCAGTGGTTAAGAATCAGCCTGCCAATGCTGGGGACACGGGTTTGAGCCCTGGTCTGGGAAGATCCCACATGCCGCGGAGCAACTAAGCCCGTGCGCCACAGCTACTGAGCCTGAGCTCTAGAGCCCGCGAGCCTGTGTGCCACAACTGCTGAAGCCCACACTCCACAGCAAGAGAAGCCACCGCAACAAGAAGCCCGCGCACCACAACAAAGAGTAGCTCCCACTCGCCACAACTAGAGAAAGCCTGCACGCAGCAACGAAGACCCAACACAGCCAAAAATAAAATTAATTAATTAAATTTTAAAAAATACCATTATAAAGGCACTTGCTTTTGTGGAACTAAGAAGGCTTTTTGTCAAGAGAAAGGGGTTTTTTTGTGTGCAATCACCACCAGATCTATCATTAAGTGCCTTACACATTCTTGTCACTTTTATTAATTAGCCTCTACGTCAACAAACAAAAACATAAAGCTACCTAGAATGCAAAAGCTTTCTCATTTGCCTAAGGTGTCTGCTTCTATCTTCAACAAATCCTCGAGGACCACTCACTGTGAAAACTCCCTTCAGTGAACTGTCAGCAAAGAGCCATATGCTTTAGAGCTGGAGGGGAGACTGAGATCCTTTTAAAGCAAAGTTAAGCATCCTGAAAAGGCCACTAGCCTGAATGTAATGCTTGCATGTCGGTCAAGGGAAGGCTAGTTGACAAAGTCAGGATCTTCTTCAAAAGATACCAAGAGTATGGGTTAGGCACTGTAGTAATTTAGAAATTTGTTATTAAAAAAAATAATTAGTACACAGCCAACCACCCAGAGAACATTATTACTTCCTAGTGTATGCTCAAAGATAAAATGGTTGCAAGAGGTTCATCTAACAGCTGATTTGAATGAGCAAAGTGCATCAACATTAGAGGTTAACTTCCAAAATTCACGATCTCCGTGCTATATTAGTAAATCTACAGCCTTGTTTTTCTGTAGGACACCAGAGACAATTGGTATTTAGAGTCCTCCTAATTCACGGAAATAAAACAATATTATCTGCACCTAGGAAATTTGTCTTTCCATTTTCTCTTGGACCACTTTCAAGTACATATCTTATTTAATTCTCTATCATTTTCCTCAATCCATGATGGCATTCACAAAGAATACCACGTATTATCAAACAATGAATCACCCTCTCTGGTTATTAGCTTACATGCCACTCCTGGAACATTCAATTCTTTTTAGGCATTACAGTAGGCCCTCTGTATCTGAGGGTTCCACATCCACGGATTCAACCAACTACAAATCAAAAATATTCTAGGGAAAAAAAATTCCAAAAAGTTCCCCAAGGCAAACCTTGAATCTGCCATGTGCCAGCAGCTATTTACAGAGCATTTACAATGTATCGGGTATTATTATAAATAATTTAGAGATGATTTAAAGTGTATGAGAGGATATGCGTGGGTTATATGTAAACACTATACCATTTTATAAAAGGAACTTGAGCATCAGTGGGGTTTGGTATTTGCAGGGAGTCCTGGAACCAGTCCTCCTCAGATACCAGGGACGACTGCATGTCTTAAATTTGGGATAGACTCCTTTTTTCTGTGTGTGTGTGTGTGTGTGTGTGTGTGTGTGTGTGTGTGTGTGTGTGTGTGTGTGTGTGTATCCCAACACCACTCTATCTGAACCCCGCCCTCATGAGCCATTTGAAAAGTCAAAGATCTTAACATAAAAATTTAAAAAAAGGAATAGTAACCCTATGCAAAATGTACACACTGACTTTTTTAAAACCTTTCCCTTTTAACTTTTTATACAACTTCAAAAAGTAATATTTTAGCTATCTTTGTGACAATGTTACTGATTTTCACTTTACTGCCTGGTAACTAATAATTTTAATCAACTCTTTGATTTCCTATGATGCTAAATTCTAAACCAAGCACCTACAGTGTGCCAGGAATTATACTAGTGGCATAAAGATAAATAAGCAGGGGTCACTGACCCAGGGACTCACAGTCTAATGAAGAAGGCACAAGTAAATAACAACCAAGTAAAAGTTAATGTTTTTGGTACTGTAATATGTGTATAGTTCAAGTATAATGCAAAATCAGGTCATTTCCAGGTCCCAGGAGATGGTCATCTCTACCTGGAGAGCCCTCCAAGTCCTCCAAACCAACCGCATCATCTTACCTCCTAAACCCGCTTCTTCCTCACACGATCCCCCGACTGTTACAGGGCCCCACAGTCCTAGCAATCAACATGGCTGGAACTTTCCGAGTCACCAGTTAAGTCCTCTTCTGTGCAGGGCTCACAGAGCCATACAAACAGTATGCCAAACTTATCATGCCTCAGTGATACCTTTTTTAAGACTCCTCATTCTGTCTTACTTTCATCCTTTTAACTCTTACCTAGACAAACGTATAATCTGCTATCCAGTTTCCTGCTTCTTGGCTCACCCACTTTATACCGTGCTGGCAGACTACTCTGCAGAAAGCAAGCTCTTTCTAAAGAACAGCATTTGAAGTCATCTGCAACCTTGTCCCAACCTTTCCAACCTGGGTTCCAGCTGCCAGTCTCTTTCGCACACTCTGTGGTCCTAATCAACTATATTTACATAATGGTATCCCAAATACCCCAACTCTGTAACTTTCTCGGACAGTTCTTATTAAAAATCCACAGTTTCCTATCTCCCCAAGTACCCATCCCAGCCATACTTTAAGATCCAAATTTAATGAAGCCTTTTCTGAGAAGTTTTACCCTGCTTCTCTCATCTAAAAAAAAAACTGCTTTCTCTTTTGAATTCCCCCAGCAATTTATTTGTGCCTCTATTTCTTAAACTAATGTTATCTTCCCCGATAGAATGGATTTTTAAAAGCAGGAGCTCTGTCCCCTCAAAGCCAACATTTGTATGTACTTAGTAATCAGTAAGTCCTTTCTGAATATATTAATGCCTGTTAGTTTTACTTTTCAGTCAAACACAGAGTCAAGCAGCAGTATCTTAACAAGCTGGACCACTCACCTGATTTCCGCAGGGAACTGTGCATTTGTGACCAGGAAACTGGAGATTTTTCGCTCGTGGAGTAGCTTCAAAAACCTGTTGATTTCTGGGTACATGATGGGTTCTCCCACAAGGGATAATGCACAGTGCTTTACTGTCATTCCTTCCTCAAAGCGTTCCTCTCTGACACCTGGCACTCCTGGAGAACATGGTGGAAAGGAACAAGCTCAATAAGGCACAGATAGAGGACATCACTTTTATTTTTCTTAATTAAAAATTTAAAAATTTTTCTTAATGGTTCTTTGATTTTAGAGGGCAAAATTACTTTTGATACCAACCAAATACTACAAAACAAGAGCCTGGGGGCGGGGGGCAACCCTAACATTATTAAACCAGAAAAAAAAAACCTAGAATTATTATATCAGCAATCTCATCCTTCCTTTTAGTATTAATTAAACTACATCAATACAAGCAGGCAAAACTAACTTTGTTATTAGCTAATTATTTGGAACACAGAATGTATTACTTTCCATAATCTGCTTAGCTCTGCATTCTTTCATGTTGGTCTAAGACAATGAACTCAGTATATAGCTGCATAAGGAAAGCCTCTCCTATACCAATCATTGCCGCCTTCATTCCTCAGGTATTTTGAATTGAGAAACGAAACGCAGTCGGTCCAAAAGAAGAGAGGAGAGAAAAAGAAGCCTGCAGTTCTCACCTTTGGCTTCATATTGGAATCACCTGGAGAGTATCGTAAACTACAGCAGCCTAGGTCCACTGCCAAAGATTCTGTTTAACTGGAGTGAATGCAAGCCAGAGTAACGGGAGCTTTAAAAGTTCCTCAGGTGATTCTAATGTGCAGCCAAAGTGAAAAACCACTGCATAAACCAGAAGCCCCCAAACTTATATGCCAACTAGAATCACCTTGGAACTGTCAACGTTCCAAATTCCAGGCCACAGCACAGACCAATGAAATCACCATCTTTGGGGGAGGGGCAGGGGCATCAGGAGCTTTTTGAAGCTCCCCAGGTGATCCCAATATGTTTGGGGATCCACTGCCACACTGCCACACACCACTGGTTCTCGACCCTAGTTAGACATTGAGAAATAACCCAAAGAACTTTAAAAAATCCCAGTGTCCAGGCAGTATCCCAAGCCAATTAAATCGCAACCTCTAGGGACGAGAGCCTGAGACATCCGTATTTTTTAAATGCTCCCCATGTGATTAGAGTGGACAGGATGGGTTAAGCAGCACTGCTCTAGACTCGATGTACTGTAGGAAAGCATGCATTAAAAAAAAAAAAAAATAGAAAGCATGCTTGAAAGTCCCTCAATCTAACACACAGTTTGAAAGACTTGGAAATTGCTTAAAAAGGCAAATAAAAATATATCTCCTTTACTTCAGATATTTCTATCCATTACGCTAGTTTCTTTTTGAAGAACACATTCTCTCTAAAGGATACAGATTCCTCACCGAGATTGGAGGTAGGAGGAAACACGTTCATATTCCCTCTCAGTCATTTATGAGCCGTCTCTGAAAAGTAGTTTTCTTGACTGTAAGCAGTACTTAGCCCAAAGAATGTTTCTTAGAATTAAATGAGATAATGCATGGAAAAGCTTTAGAAGAGGGCCTAGCACACACAAAAAAACATTCATTAAGGAGTTTTTCTTCTCATCACCTTTACCCTGGTTTCTTAAAATGATTAAATCCCAGTCACTATCACCTTAAAGAACAACAACAACAAATCTGGAGAAAATAAAGTTAGCTCTCACTGCTTGCTTGTGCTTTAGTTTCCGGGAAGTGACTTTATTTTACGCACACACACAGGCACACACACACAATCTACTTGGAAACAAGCAAGGGCAAGTAAATACCCAAGACATCAAACCAACATAATGCCTGCTAAACTCAGAACAATCTAAAAGTGGCAGCTTTTATCTTCTTTTATGACTACCTAACTGCAATTCTAAGAATGTATTTCATGTCAGTATTTGGGGGATGAATAATTTTTTAAGTTATTGAAATCTAATATCTTAAGTGAATCAAGGTTTTAAATGAAACTTGATCCGTAATGCAGTCTGTGTTACCAAGACAACTCAGCATTAAGTATAAAATTTCCTTTTTGTTAAAAAAAAAAAAATCAGTAACTTTAATCTCGCTGGGAGATGAGTAGAAGGGCAGATTTAATCAGAACTGCAAAATTAACCTAAAACTCAGAAAGCAGAATGACTGAGCAGTGGCCCGGCCCTAACCACTGGAAGTCAGACACACCAGGTCCAAATTCTTGCTCTACCACTAGGCTGGTCTGTCTCCTGGGTCAAGCCACTCACCCCCTCTACACCCATTCCCTAATCTATAAGATAGGAATTTCACATGCACACAGTTATAAGAATTCAACAAAATAAGCCACATGAAATAACAGGTCTGGTACCAGGCCCAGCACATAAGCATTCAAAAAAATCTTATTTTTATTATAGTAATTATTTCATGAATTGAAATAGAAATTCAATTATTTCCATTATTTTAAATAAAATGGTAATTCCATTCAATTCAACATACAGTTGACCCTTGAACAACAAGGGCTAGAACTGTGCAGGCCCACATATATGTGGATTTTTATATATATGTGTGTGTGTATATGTATATACACACACACACACAGGAAAATTTTTTGGAGATTTGTGACAATTTGAAAAAACTAGCAGATGCCCCCCACAGCACAGAAATATCCAGAAAATTTAAGAAAAACTTAGGTATATCACGAATGCATAAAATATATGTAGATACTTGTCTATTTTATCACTTACTACCATAAAATACACATAAATTTTTTTTTTTTTTTGGCCAGCCACACGGCATGCAGGATCTTCCCCGACCAGGGATGAACCTTGGGAGCTCGGAGTCTTAACCACTGGACCGCCAGGGAAGTCCCAAATACACATAAATTTTTAAAAAGTTAAAATGTATCAAAACGTACTCACACAAACACTTAAGGACCACACATAGCACCATTCCCAGTGCAGAGAAATGTAAACAAACGTAAAGTTGCAGTATTAAATCATAACTGCACAAAATTAACCGTAGTACCGACTGTATCTCAGTAATAATTTCCTAGGATCTCCTGTTGCTACCACACTGAGCGCAAGTGTTGCAAAGTATCTGCTTGAAACGCCACGCCACGTGAGGCTCATCATCTCCACGTGAGCAGTTCATCTCTCCAGTCAATTGCAAATTGCAGTAAAAGGCAATCTCTGGCAGTTCTCTGGTAGTTTTCATCATGTTTGTGCAATACTATGAACCTTGAAATAACACCACAGGACCCACACGATGTGCCATTAGTGATGCTGTAAGTGCTCCCAAGAAGCAGAGAAAAATCATCACATGACAAGAAGAGGGTGAATGGCTTGATATGTACCACAGATTCAGATCTGCAGCTGCCGTTGGCTGCCACTTCAAGATAAATGAGTCCAGTGTAAGGACCATTGTTAAAAAAAAAAGAAAAGGAAATTCATGAAGCTGTCGCTGCAGCTACACGAGCAGGCGTGAAAACCTTGCACTTTTTGCAAAACGCCTTTGTATCTCATATTGAAAATGCAGCTTTTATGTGGGTGCAGGATTGTTATAAAAAAGGCATACCTATAGATGAATATGAGTCAAAAGGCAAAATCATTATATGACAACTTAAAGCAAAAGGAAGGTGAAGGATCTAAAGCTCGAGAATGTAATGCCAGCAAAGGATGGTTTGATGATTTTAGAAAGAGGCTTGGTTTTTAACATGTCAAGGTAACAGGAGAAGCAGCTTCTGCCAACCAAGAGGCAGCAAAGGAATTCCCAGCAAAGAAAATCATTAAGAAAGGATATCTGCCGGAAAGGGTTTTTAATG
Source organism: Aethalodelphis obliquidens (assembly GCF_003676395.1). Lineage (NCBI taxonomy): Eukaryota > Metazoa > Chordata > Mammalia > Artiodactyla > Delphinidae > Aethalodelphis > Aethalodelphis obliquidens. The sequence goes on from NW_020837974.1 coordinate 14,120,497, forward strand.
TAGTCAAAACTGCTCTATTCTGGGGTGCAAAAAAAAGCCTCAAAGGACATTTATTAGTAAGGAAGAGAAGCCAGCACCAGGATTTAAGGCAGGAAGGGGTAGGCTAACTCTACCGTTCTGTGCAAATGCAGTAGGGTTTACAATCACGACTGCCCTTCTCTATAAAGCTGCTAACCCCTGAGCCTTGGAGGGAAAAGATAAAAACCAGCTGCCAGGCTTTTGGTTGTACAGAAAGAAGGCCTGGACAATGAGAACACTTTTTCTGGACTGATTCCATGGATGCTTTGTCCCTGAAGTCAGGAAGTACCTTGCTGGTAAGGGACTGTCTTTTAAAGATCGTTTGATATTGGACAATGCCCCTGGCCATCCAGACCCCATGAGTTCAACACCAAAGGCGTCAAAGTGGTCTCCTTGCCCCCCCACACAACATCTCTAATTCAGCCTCTAGATCAGGGGGTCAGAAGGACCTTTAAGGCTCATTACACATGGTAGTCTACGGAAAGGACTGTCAGATCCCTGACAGACAGAACATTAGGAAAGTCTGAAAGGGTTACACCACTGAAGATGCCATCCTTGTTCTAGAAAAATGTGTGAAAGCCATCAAGCCAAAAACAATAAATTCCTGCTACAGAAAACTGTGTCTATTTGTTGGGCATGACTTCACGGGATTTACAACAGAGCCAATCAAGGAAATCACGAAAGGGATTGTGGATACAGTTAACAACAACAACAACAAAAAAGGTGGGGCTTCAAGATATGGGTCTTGGAGAAATTCAAGAGCTAGCAGACACCACACCAGAGGAGCGAACAGAAGATGACTGCATGGAGATGAGCGCTTCCTAACCAGTGCCAGACGACGAGGAAGAAGACAGAGAAGAAGCAGTGCCACAAGCCAATGGACACGAGGCAATCTCAGAAGTGTTCGATTATTCAAGACTGCTTTTGACTTCTTTTACGACATGGACCCTCCTCCTATGATACGGGCACCAAGACTAAAGCAAGTGGTGGAAGAAGGACTGGTACCATATAGAAACGCTTTTAGAGAAATGAAAAAGCAAAAAAGTCAGACAGAAATTGCTATGCATTTACATAAAGTCACACTGACTGTGCCTGCCTGCCTCTCCTGCCTTCCCTCCCCCACCCGAGACAGCAGGGAGATGCTGACATGTCCATGGAATCTGAGTAACATGGATGGCCACGGCAGGGTTTTGAGAAGGGTGGCCTAAGAAGGGTGGATCACATTGGGTGCTATGTTGAGAACAGAGGGGCAAGCAGAGAGGCTAACCTGCCACAAGGATATTACATAATCTAAGCAAGAAATGATGGTAGCTTGGACCAAGGTGGTGGCAGTGGAGGTGGCAAGAAGGGCTTATCAGCTGGGCCTATTTCAAAGGTATAGTCAAAGGCTCTATTTTGAAGGTACGTTTGAAGGATTTTCTAATGGACTGGATGTAGGTTATGAGAAACAGGTGTCAATGATTTCTATAAAGTTTTTGGACTAAGCAAGAGTCACCATCAATTGAGACAAGTTGGCGGTAAGAAAGCCTTAGGGGTAACATGGGGGTAACAAGTATTGGGGGGGGTGGAGGTAGATACCATGTGTTCAACTTTGGACACGTGAAGTTTAATATGTCTGTTAGATAGCTGAATGTGTGTCCAACATTCAAGTTTGGATTCTGGGAGAAAGGCCTATGTGGAAATAAACATTTTTGCGAAATGGATGGTATTTCTATCCAAGGGCCCGAAGCAGATTACCAAGGCAAAAAAGGCAGTTAGAGAAGAGGACCAAGGACTTAAGTCTACGCAATCACACATCTGAGGAAAGAAGAGGGACCAACAAAGGACGTTACCAGGGAAGAATGAGGAAAACTTACAGGCAAAGAGATCAACTGCTATCTTCTCGGAGAGCTACAGCTAATAAATATCAGACACCTACGAAAACAAACAAAAACCAAGACCAAGAAAAAGCCTGTGGGTAAGGCTTTAAAAGAATAATTCTGGGATTTTAAAATATCCTAATTTTCTCAAAAGTAAGGCACTGAGAATATGTAAAACCTTGGTTCTCTCCTTCAAGAAGCACATTTCTATTTCATGCTCACTGTCAGAGGCGATTACAGTGCTCCTCCAAAAACAAGGCCCTCAGGGACTCAACCTCATGCTGTCTTTCACTGTCCTCAAAGAAATATGTCAGAAAATAAGACATCCTCCAAATTTCTAATGGAAAGCAGTCCTGGGGCCGGAGGACAGCCCAGGCAACAGCAGACACTACATTTCAGTAGCAAATCTATAGGGATATTTCCCACTGTGTGTCTGTCTGTCTCTCTGTCTCTCTCTCTCTCTCTCTCACTCACACACACAGAGCCTGTTCACTTCATGTTTCCCTAAACCTTATCCCTTTCACCTCTAAACTCTGCTTTGGTTTTGTTTTGTTGTTGTTGTTTTTGTTTTTCGGTTTGGAGGTTTTTATTGTTGTTGTCGTTGTTAGTTTTCTTTGTTTTTGTTTTTTCTTAAGCAAGTTTTGTGACATTTCTCAGCCTGAACAGCGTCCTGATCCTGAATACTCACTACAGTCATCATATTAACTAGGAAGCACTCCTTACCTCACTGAAAGATGCCAAAGCAAAAACTTAAGATTCCAGAATTTTTATCCTAAGGTCATAGCAATAAGCTGAATAACCCAGAAATAAAAATGATATAAGGTTCGGGCTTCCCTGGTGGTGCAGTGGTTAGGAATCTGCCTGCCAACACAGGCGACATGGGTTCAAACCCTGGTCCGGGAAGATCCCACATGCTGCGGAGCAACTAGGCCCGTGCACCACAACTACTGAGCCTGCGCTCTCAACCCCGTGAGCCACAACTACTGACCCCGCGTGCCACAACTACTGAACCCCACGTGCCTAGAGCCGGTGCTCCGCAACAAGAGATGAGAAGCCTGCGCACCACAACGAAGAGTAGCCCCCACTAACCACAGCTAGAGAAAGACCACACGCAGCAATGAAGACGCAACACAGCCAAAAATAAATAATTTTTTAAAAAAATGATATAAGGTTCAATGTAGAGTATTCCTATTCCTTTGGGGGTTGATTAACGCCCCCCCCTCTATTCTGAATACTTTCTTATGCCTTTTTTTAAATTGAGGTATAATTGATATGTGTGAGTATTCCTCTTTCTAAAGATTGGACCAATCAGAAATAAAACATTTTCTTCTTTCTTCTCAAATAACAATATAGCTCCTGGCCAAAGATGTTCCTAAGAACCCCTCCTGGCTGAAAGTCATATATAATATATCTTTGATACAGCCACTTCTACTATGATGTTTATTTCATAAATAAACTTCGGAAAACAATTAGCAGGCGGTGTTCTCTTCCCCGCCTCCCCGACATTCCTTTTGGATGTATATGTCAGCACACCTCGTTCCTGAGGACCATCTGTTGGAGACCCTTTATTTTTCGCATTACTTCACTTCTAGCTTAAACTATAGATTAAAACATCTAGCAACAAATGATGTCACCTTCACATTTGCACCTTCAGCACCGAGGACTTTCCTCACAGAGAGGGTTCACTCACTTGACGTCAGCTGAACTGATGGGAAGCTGAGCTAAAGAAACCTGAACTCCATTCTCTGAAAACTATTTCTCCCTGCCATGGTGGTATTTAGAGGGCGGCAGTGAGCATTTTGAAAAAAGGCCGAGTTGCACTGTAATTCTGACCTACTTGTAATCAATGTAAAGTTAATTTTGCATGCATATAAAGGGGAAAGCTAATAAAAGTCATGGGAAGAAAGCTGCTTTGATGATCAATGAAATAACTGAAAAGACAGTGATTGCCCTTGGAATTGAGAATAGATGCATGAAAAGGGAATGTTTAAAAGATGAGTATATCTTCAAAGTGTGCTCAAGGCTGGCCACTCAGCTAAAGCTGGACACTCAGAGGCAAAAACAACAGTACGCACAACAAGTCTCATCCTACGCAAAAATACGATCATCAAATGACTGAACCAGACCCATAGGAGAGAGCGGGTGATCATCATGGGCTAGGAAAGCACCCTGTAAAACAGGACTCCAAGCTAGAGTAAGGGAAATTATTAATGAGTGACCTCTAAGGAAAGGCTAAAGTGGAGATACCCAGAAAATGACAAACTAAGAAGGAAATGGAACTAATCATATTGTGGTAATTATTTCACAGCCTGTCTATATATCAAATTGTCATGTTGTACATGACACAATGCTATGTATCAATTGTACCTCAGTAAACCTGGAAGAAAACACAATGCTTACACAATGCTATATGTCAACTGTACCTCAGTAAACCTGGAAGAAACTTACACAATGCTATATGTCAACTGTACCTCAGTAAACCTGGAAGAAAACAGTCATGTTAAAAATAATAATAATTTTATTAGCTGTGATAATGATATTGTGTTGATGAAAAAAATCTAATGTTTAAAAGAGATTCATATTGAAGTTTGAAGGCAAATGTGATACTTGGGATTTGTCTTAGTTACTTCAGCAAAGAAAAAAGGGGAGATAGAGAAGTAAGTATGCCAAAATTTTGACAATTTTTAAATAGGGGAGAAAAGGATATGGGGGTTTATTGTGCCATTCTATTTTGTGTATACTTGGACATTTTCATAATACGATTTTTTAAGAAGTTTAGATTAAAAAAGAAATCAGGGCTTCCCTGGTGATGCAGTGGTTAAGAATCCACCTGCCAATGCAGGGGACATGGGTTCGAGCCCTGGTCCGGTAAGATTCCACATGCTGTGGAGCAACTAAGCCCACGCGCCACAACTACTGAGCCTGCGCTCTAGAGCCCTCGTGCCACAACTACTGAAGCCCACGCGCCTAGAGCCCGTGCTCCGCAACAAGAGAAGCCACCGCAGTGAGAAGCCTGCGCACAGCAACGAAGAGTAGCCCCCGCTCACCGCAACTAGAGAAAGCCCGCATGCAGCAAAGAAGACCCAACGCAGCCAAAAATAAATAAATAAAATAAATAAATAATAATTTAAAAAAAAGAAATCAGATCAATTCATGTTATTAGTAAGGAAAAATAACCATGGTATATTAAAGGGTAAAAATAAAGCACTGTAAATTTTAAAAAGGGAATAAATGTGGAACTAGGAAAAAATAATAGACTCTCCACCAGGGGCTGATATGAAATCTAGAGTTAGTTACGTTCCTGCATCTTTACCATCCAAAAGTAGGATGTGTGTCAGAGCTGCACCCAGGTGATGGCACTCGGTTCAGAAGAGGTAGAGTCACTTGCATTAGTCTCACCATCCTCACCCTGAAGCTGACTATCCAGAAAGGAGGGTGACCTGTTTTATTTATACCCTTAAGGATGAATAAAAGATAGAATATAGAGATTTCACTGATTGCAGGAGGAATTCAGGTTCATTAAAAAAGAAAACTTTAGATTATAACCATTGATAAAGACTGAGTGAAGTTATAAAATCTCACTGCCAAGTTGAATGCCCACAGTAAACAACCATCAATTTGAACACCAGATTACTTACTGCCAAGAGCCAAGAACATAGAAAACATAATACTGTGAAATATTAAAATTCTATCATTTTGCCAAAGTTATAATAAAAAGAAAAAAATTAACATTTTTGTATCGTAGACCACCCCAGTCTTCCAGAAGAACTTTGGATTCTTACAAATTATGTATTTCATCCTTTGGTAATTAGTTTTTTTTTTTTTTCCTTTTCTAATACTATAGTTTCACAGCAGGATTTGCTTTGGTTATGATAGCAATGAGACAGATTTTCAAAAAAGTAATGTCTTGATTAAGCACAGAATAAAGTAAAAAGCATTAACAAATAGTCACCACCATCCAAAAACTGGAAACTAAGGAAGTTCTCATCTTAGTGAAAATATAATGAGAGCTCCTTTATGCCCATGTGCCGACCTGTCTACTGCCCATCACACCTTCAAATATACACCTATTTTCTACTACTACTTTAAAGAAAAACTGCTTTGGTACCCTGAAGAGTGTCAGTGTACAAATATCAACCAGTTCCAATTTGGAAACCTTTCTAGAAAATTTATTGTCGATTCTATAAAGACATGATTTGCTGACATGGTAACATTTTGTCAAGTCAATTAATTAAGGTATGCAAAAAGAATCCTTTGTGAGAATTACAAGGGCAAAGTAGATACTCTATCAAAGCTATTTCTAAGGATGAAATGAATGGCAGTTGTTGAATGTTTGGCGGTCACCCTCACCCCCTTAGGCATTCTCACCCCTACTCAGGATTCACTTGTTCACAGACATGCTCTTCCTTTCTCCCTGCAATCCTGTATCTGTCCTCCCCCTACAAGACTATATATATATATATATATATATATATATATATATGTTTTAAAACCCTTTTGTCTCTTACACCATGGATACCTAAAGACAAACCATCTGAGATACCTACTGATTAAAGCAAGCACAAGGTGGGATTTCCCTGGTGGTCCAGTGAGTAAGACTCCGCCCTTCCAATGTGGGGGGCGGGGGGAGCCCGGGTTCGATCCCTGGTCGGCGAACTAGATCCCGCATGCATGCTGCAACTAGGAGTCCACATGCCTCAACTAAGAAGTCTGCATGCTGCAACTAAAGATTCTGTGTGCCACAACTGAGACCCAGCGCAGCATAAATAAATAAATAATAAATAAAAATAAATATTAAAAAAAAAAGGCAAGCACAAGGTTACTAACCAGGTATACCTTTCTGCACCCTCCAACAAGCTAGGCAGACAACAAAGACTAGTGTTCACCGACCTCACCTAACACATGTTATTAACGTGAAGAAAGGCAGCCTCATGATTTATTCATCTCTTATTTCCATTTAAAGTGCACTTGCAAAAATACTCCTGTCAGAAAAATTACCGTCAAAACTCAGATTGTCATTCTGTATCAAGGACATCTCGGAATGGAAAAATGAATGTCTACTCCTCAGGACTGCTTCCTCCCATACAAATCCCCTGGGACACAGTTTATTCAGGGAGATTCCCAGATGTCCAGGAAACACACATCTTCAGCCATCACCCCATTATTTAAGGGTTCAACTGACTCTTTAGGCACTAAACCAAAAGAAACTGATTAGACTCTAAAGACAAATTACTGGCATTTCCCTGCTTCTGATATTATTACCAGGGATGATTCATTTTACCTGTCAACTTGGCTGGGCCATGGTGCCCAGATATTTGGTCAAACATTATTCTGGATATTGCCATGAAGGTGTCTTTTGGATCAGATTAACGTTTAAGGCAGTGGGCTTTGAGTAAAGCAGACTGCCCTCTCTAATGTGGGTGGACCTCACCCAATCAACTGAAAGCCTTAAAAGAACAAAGGCTGACCTCCCCCAAGCAAGAAGGAATTCTGCCAGCAGACTGCCTCTGCATCTGAACTGCAATTCTTCTTAAATTTCCAGCCTGCTGGTCTACCCCAATGGATTATTTTTAATCTATCTTTTTGATTGGCCAAACCTGCACGATTACATGATCCAATTCCTTAAGCCAATCTCACTCTATCAATCTATATCTATCTATCTATCTATATATATATATACACACACCCACACAGTGGGTGTGTTGACTCTGTTTCTCTGGAGAATTCTGACTAGTAACTATCCAAAAGAAAACAAGACTTTGCCTTGAAATTTATTTAAAAGGCATATGGTTTATTTGAAGATCAACAATCAATAATATTAACTAAATCAACAAACAGTCTAAGAAAAGCTAATAAATTCCTGATGTGGAGACTTCCTAGTTCTTCACCACACAGTTTCATTTAATTTTCCAAAAGACTGGTAAGAGACACTGCTTTATCCAAATAAGAGAAAATGACTTGTTCAAAAAAAAAAAATGCTTGAGACTAAAAGCCAAGATGAAATATTAAAATATTTATTAGCATCTCTGAAGATGTACAATAGGTTAGCACATACACAGACACACACAAATATGTACAGGGCAACTTTCCCTAGAAAATTCATAAAGAATAAAATAAAGGTATAACTGACTATCCTTTATAAATTATTATTGATCTTGAATCATTATTTGCATTGCTTTCCCAACTTCTCCTAGGAAATCAGAAGAGTAATAAGAAGTACCGCGGTAAAAAATAACAAATAGATTTGGTCTTTGTTCCTGGTTCCCCACACAGAGCTCCTAGAACCCCTGGGATTTCCTGAGTGGTAGGAGTGTCTTTTGTCCTTCATAAGGAGACCCCTTTGAGCATACCTAAATTTATGCAAATGGGGTGACATAGGGCAGGATCCCTAAATAGCCTCAGGCTGGGGCTGGTCACCAGAAAGACCAAGTGTTTAAGGGACTGGAACTTTCAACCACACAGACCTGTGAGAAAGGGAAGAGGGGGCTACAAATTAAGCTCTATAGTCTCTTGAACAAGATCTGATGAGCTTCTGGGTTGGTGAACATGCCAGGAGGGTGGCCAACTCCATGGCGACAGAAGCTCCTGGCCTTGGGACCATTCCAGATGTACTTCTCCACCTGGCTGTTCTTCTGTGACCTCTATATATCCTTTATAATAACATGGCAAAAATAAGTAAATGTTTCTCTGTTCTGTGAGCCACTCTAACAAACCAGGAATCCAAGGAGGAGGGTGTGGGAACTTCCAATTTATAGCCAGTTGGTCAGAAGCACAGGTAACATCCCAGACTTGTGATTGGCAGCTGAAGTGGGGGGCAGTCTTATAGGACTGAATCCTTAACCTGCGGGGCCTGATGCTATCTCCAGACAGTGTCAGGATTGAATTAAATTTGTCGGACACCCAGGCAGTGTCGCTGAGACCTGGAGAACTGCTGGGTGATGTTAGGAAAACAACATCAGAAGCACTGAGACCTCAAGAAGCAGTGACCTGACCGAACAAATTTCTTCGCATCAAAGAATCACCTGATCTTCAAAATGCTAATTACTGGGGTTTATAAAGACTCCCATTGATGATGCTAGCACCACAAGAGGGCCTAGGTCAAAACAACCATGGTTGCAATTCATCTTTTTTGTTGTTGTATATGAAAGGAAAGGATAAAGAGGAGAGGACTAACAAGTGGCAGGTGGAGACAGAGGCATGCACATTTAACAGGGAACCTAATAGATTTATTTCAGTTGATCATCTGCAGCTGTCGTTATATCACTTTACAAGTCCTCCACATCTATCTACGGTAGTGGGTCTCAAAGTATGGTCCCCAGTTCAATAACATCGATACCACCAGGAAATCTCAAAATGCACATTCTCGGTTGCTACCTCAGACTTACTGAATCATTCTCTGGGGAAGGAGACCAGGAATCTCTACTTTAATGCACGATTCTGATGCACACTAAAGCTTGAGAACCAGCCATCTCCAGTAGAGTCAAATACTTTGAACTATGAGACACAACTGGATCAGGAAATTCTAGAAACTGAGTGGCAGAATTCTACACATCACTGTGGATCATGTGGAGGAAATCTGATTAATATTAACCCTCCTTTTTTGTAAGGCATTTATTCAAAAATGCTTTCCCAATACCAACTGATATTACTTAAGAATTTTCCAGTGCTCTAGAATTCTCAGTCCATCCACAAGGCTGCTTTGTACCCAACAAGACAGAACAATAGCAAAAGTTTTTAGGAAGAATGAGGATATACTCCCAGGCAAAACTCACAGGCTGAGTGTACCACATTATAAATAGCTAAGCTTTGAATTAAGTTTTTTAATTCTCCCATCATATAAGATATAAAGTTATTAGTAAAAACTAAAAAGGCCAAGACATATATAATATTTCTACAAAGTTTTCACTTTCCTATATGAGAACTGCCAGCAAGGACAAAATCCTGCCAAAGGAGGCAATTCCTCTGCCAATTTAGTTCAGGCTATTAGCATCCCTTTGTAGAGGGATAATAAATACCTCTAAACTGCTTCATCACGTTCTGATGGTTTTCAATGGCTTCCTTTAAGATCATTTCAGGCTGGTCCATCTTCCACCGCCATTCAGTACCCACTGGATTGGTGTGGTGCCTAGAAAAAAGAGGCAGAAGTTCTAAAGGACTCCCTGCATTAAACCTCAGCTAGTTACCTCCTATGAAGGAGTCCATATAATTATAAAATCAGGGTTGGTTTCCTACAAAAAGCTCAGCTATTTATAGCTGTAGTTTACAACTTATTTTGAGTCATGACACCTAGCAGAGAGGGGTAGATGGCAAGTGCCTGGCCAAGACTGAGACTTACTCGGGACAATATAAAACGTGCAGCCCTCTCGCAGCCATACAACACCAGGCCAACAAGCATCCAGTAACGACCACCAGTAGAATATTGTTGCAAGACCCTCTCTGAGAGGCAGTGCAATGGGAAGACCTAATTGAAATCCCAGAAAGGAACAAAGCAGAAAAAAATGTAGAAAAATTATGGCCAACAATTTTCCAAAGTTAATGAGAAACAATTAACCACAGATCGAAGGAACTCGCAAAACAACAACCAGGGTATTTTGAAAACAGCCTAAGGCTTCCCTGGTGGCACAGTGGTTGAGAGTCCGCCTGCCGATGCAGGAGACACGGGTTCGTGCCCCGGTCCGGGAAGACCCCACATGCCGCGGAGCGGCTGGGCCCGTGAGCCATGGCCACTGAGCCTGCGTGTCCGGAGCCTGTGCTCCGGACGGGAGAGGCCACAACAGCGAGAGGCCCGCGTACCGCAAAAAAAAAAAAAAACAGCCTAAAAATACAGTATCTAAATTAATGAAAACAAAAGAAAATAAGAAAACCTTCAACTTAGAGAAGAAGGACACACTACTTAAGAACAAAGGTTAAAAATTATTTCTGAAAACTCATCAGAAAACAAATAAGCCAGATGAAACTATAATGACACCTGAAAGAATGCATAAAGGAAACAAACTTGTCAACTCAGAATTCTATACCCAGTGCAAATATCTTTCCAAAAATGGAGTAATAAAGACTTTTGCAGGACTTCCCTGGTGGCTCAGTGGTTAAGAAGCCGCCTGCCAATGCAGGGGACACAGGTCAAGCCCTGGTCCGGGAAGATCCCACATGCCGTGGAGCAACTAAGCCCACGTACCACAACTACTGAGCCTGCGCTCTAGAGCCCATGCGCCACAACTACTGAACCAGCGCTCTAGAGCCTGCAAGCCACAACTACTGAGCCCGCGTGCCACAACTACTGAAGCCCACGCACCTAGAGTCCATGCTCCACAACAAGAGAAGCCACCACAATGAGAAGCCCACACACCGCAACAAAGAGTAGCCCCAACTCACTGCAGCTAGAGAAAGCCTGCATGCAGCAACGAAGACCTAATGCATTTTTTTAAAAAAAAAAAAAATTGGCAAGCCCCTGATAAAACTGATCAAGAAAAAAAACAACAAATGCATAAATATAATATTAGGAATGAAAAAGGGGATTAATTACAGAAACAACAGAGCTTTAGGTAAATCTGAGTACAGTGTTGGGCAGAAATTGATTATTACAGATCATCACATATTTGGTCACCATGGCCATTCATTTTTACTTACCGCCAACAGAAGACACATTTATTTGCACACGCCAAGCTCGGGGTAGTTTCCATGCAACGATGGCTTTCAATGCCATAGAACGTATGTTTATAGCAACCTCCTCTCCCTCGGAGCATGGACTGTGAAAGTACAAAACAAACGATAATTTGAATAAAGTCCTCACAGCAAGGAAACAAAACACCAAGGCATCATTTTAAAGAAGAAACCATGCGTTTCGTAAGCATAAGTACCCCTACTGGTAGCTGCATGAGGCAGAAAATTAACATTAAAGCCTTATAGTGTTTTGATGGTGTTTGGGTTTTGATACTGCTCTGGGTTTTCTACAACCTAATGAGATAAATCTATGATTCATTAACTCTGAAAGTTCTATAGGGAGGACCATGGATGCTTTCATTTTCAAATCCACCCAACTGCCTCAAATATTAGTACAATAATATATAATGCCAAAGGAGAGATAAGACAGGCTCTCAGAATAGGGGGGGCGGTGTAGCACTCATCTGAAAGAGTATCTCTGCATTTAACAAAGGAGGGTGGGTTAAGGAATGCAACCTGGAACATATTCTATGTCAACCAAATGGTAGAATTTGAATATACTGAGACTGTTGAGGGGGCAAACAGCATGTACACAAGAAACAGATTATTCCAGAAAAGAACACTATTTAATATGTGATTGGTAAAACCACGGGAAGTGCAGTAAGAAAGGTAATTTGAAGAAACACTGCAGATCAACTCAGGGTTGGAATCACAAGATACTATCAAGCTTCCTGAGGTATCATCAGAAAGATCCGTCTAGGAGCTCTGTGCAAGGTGGGCTTGATTCAGTAAAAGTGAAACCTGTGAGGAGGTTATGCAAGAAAGGTCATGGTGATTTGTCTCAAAACATTAGTGGAGGAAACAGGAAGGGTACTACAGAGGTACAATCAGTGCCATCCCCAATTAGAGGGGCAAAACAGAGGAAGTCATCCAAGATAACTGAGGTTTTGAGCCTAAGTGACTGACATACTATGGAACTAACAATGGGAACAACAGACGAGGAGACATAGATGGAGAGCCTTTACACATATATATCAGTGTATAATATACATCAGTGTACTGATATTACAATGCTGTCCACATAAAATCTACCAGCTTGCTACTGTGTCAGTTGATCACAAAGTCTTATTTTTTGGTCCTGATAAAAGGGGTTCCCCTGTCCATCTCACTTAGTACTTACACTAAGAAAAATAGAGTGAAGGAAAAATATTGTTCAGGATAACTGTTTCTACAAACTCTCTTCCAAGTTCCCAATAAAATATTCATGAAGGCAAACAAAATATTTATATCTTGCAAGTAACACTGAAAACTACAAAGTCCACCACATGCAAAAGTCACAGAGTAATTACCACTAAATATCAACATCACGCCAATGGAGAAACCAAGTTGAAGACTTGCATGTTTCACTCATTATTTAGCAATTAGTTAATGTACTTCAAGCATGCTGTGTACTGAATGTACAATGACTAATACGACAGAGCCCCTACCCATGATCTGTTTGGAGGAAATGGCAAGTAAGCAAGAAAAATGTGCAATACTATTATGACAGTCTGATTGAATCAATTACGATTCTTTTGCAAGCAACAGAAACGGAGTCTGGCTAAAGAGAAAAAGAATTTATTGAAAGGATTTCACAGCTCATAGACCCATTATAAAGGCAAGAACGAAGGAAGGCTGGCAGCGGGACCACCACTCAATCCCCCAGAAGCCATATACTACAGACACCACCCCTCTCTGGATACCATCACCAGCACCATCCCTGAATGGCAGATGCTGCTGCCACCAGCACAAGAATGAGTTCTCCATGTCCCAGTCCCTTTCCATCACTCACTCCACACTCAAAGTCTCCGGCTGAAAAGAATGACTATCCTAGATGACACTTTTATACCCAAGTTGCCACAACGTGGTACCAGGAAACAGTATGTCTTCCTTAGCTTCTGCAGCAGGCAGTGGGCCCTCACATCAAACAAAGCCCATTTAATGGGAAATTCCCCAAACATGAAAACACTCAGATGCTGGGCAAGCAGAGAAAAGGCAAATGTCCAGCATGGTATTACTGGAGCCCATGGGACAGATGACCAACCAGGCTCAGCCTTCCAGGACCAGTGAGAACTCCTCAGAGGTGAGATGCCCAAACTGAATACTGAAAGGCTAAAAGGATAAAGGGACAGACATATGTGAAAAGCATGGCATGTTTTTCTTTTAAAAACTTTTCTGGGCTTCCCTGGTGGCGCAGTGGTTGAGAGTCCGCCTGCCGATGCAGGGGACATGGGTTTGTGCCCCGGTCCAGGAGGATCCCACACGCCGCAGAGCGGCTGGGCCCATGAGCCACGGCCGCTGAGCCTATGCGTCCAAAGCCTGTGCTCCTCAACAGGAGAGGCCACAACGGTGAGAGCCCCGCGTATCGCAAAAAAAAAAAAAAAAAAAAAAAAGTTTTCTGTAAGTTTTACACTTTAGATTTAAGGTCCTGATCCATTTTGAGTTAATTTTGATGTATGTATTTTATGTATGTTTGTGTGTGTGTATGTGTCAGTGTGTGTACTTTTGGTGTATGTGGTTTGGTGGTAGTGGGGTTTTTTTGGTTTTTTGCCTATGGATGTCTAATTTCCCCAGCACCATTAGTTGGAAAGGTTATCCTTCCTCCAAGGAATTGCTTTTGAACCTTTGTAAAAAAATCAATTAAGCATATTTGTGGGTTTGTTTCTGAGATCTCCATTCTGTCCCATTGATCTATGTGTCCGTCCCTCCACCAACACCATACCGTCCTGATTACTGTAGCAATACAGTAAGCTGTAATATCTGGATATATGGTTCCTCTCCTTTTATTCTTCCTCAATATTGTTTAAGCTATTTTACATTCCTGTGCCTTTACTTTTAAATTTTATAATAAGTTGTCTATTTCTACAAAAACCTTCCTGGGATTTTAATAGGAATTGCATTAAACCCACAGATCAATTCAGGCAAAATTGATGTTTTACAATATTGAGTCTTTCAATCCATGAACATTTATTTCAATTTACATTTAGATTTTTATTTACATTTACTTAGATTTTCATTGGTTTCTGATTTGAGATCTTTCCTCATTTCTAATATAAGTATGCATTGCTGGAAATTTCTCTCTGAGCACTGCTTGAGCTGCATCCTATACATCGATATAATTATTTTTTTTTTTACTATCATTCAGTTCTATGTATTTTTTCATTTCCTTTGAGACTTCCTCTTTGACCCAAGGCTTATTCAGAAATGTATGTTTAATTTCCACATATTTAGAGATTTCCCTTTTGTTTCTATTATTGATTTCTAGTTTGATTCCATTATGGTCAGAGAACGCACTCTGTATGATTTTAATACTTATAAATCTGCTGAGGTTTGTTCTATGGCCTAAGACATGGTCTATCTTGGTGAATGTTCCATCGGCACTTGGAAGAAATGCACATCCTCCTGTTGCTGGGTGGTATGTTCTCTATATGTCAACTAGATCCTACTGGTTAACTCTACTGTTGAGATTTTCTAGAGCCTCGTGATTTTCAGTCTAGTACTTCTAGCAGTTGCTGAGAGGCAATTTCAAAGTGACCAACTATAACTGTGGGTTTGGTTTCTTTTGTTTTTTTTCTAATTTCTCCATTCGACTATGTCAGCTTTTGCTTGATTTATTTTGAGCCTCTGATGTTTGGTACATATTCATATAATGTAGATTGATCTTCTTATCATTACAAAATGTCACTCTCTGTCTCTAGTAATTTTCTTTGCTCTGAAGTCTACTTAATCTGGTATTAATACAGGCAATCCTGCTTTTTGGATTACTGTTGGCATGGTGTATATTTTTCTATCATTTTACTCAACCTACCTGTGTCACTGAATTTGAAGTGAGTTTCTTGTAAACAACTTATATTTGGGTCATTTTTTAAATCCACTCTTCCAACCTGTATCATTTGATGGATATATGTAGAATATTTACATCTGAAGTAATTATTTATGAATTAGCCCTAAAATAGTCTACTATTTTATTATTTGTTTCTTGTTCCCTCTGATTCTCATTCCTATTAGTCTTTTCTTGATTTCCTACAGGTTACTTAAACATTTTTAGGATTCCATCTTAATTTTTTTTTGTTTTTGAGTGTATCTCTTTGTATAGTTTTTGTAGTGGTTGTTCTGGGTATAAAAATATACATACTAGTAGACCTATGACAGTCTACCAGTAAAAACATTTTACCACCTTCAAGTGAAGCGTGGAAACATCCCTTCCATTCAGATCTCTTTAATTTTCCCTCTTTTAAATTAAATATTATTGTCTTGAGTATCACATGGTGTTATAATTTTTGTTTCAATCATCAAATATGATTTATAAAAGTTATAAGGAAAATGATCATTTACTGTTTGTACCCATATTTCTGCTCTTTCCATCATTCTGCCTTCCTTTATGGTGCTCTAAGAATCTTTTATCACTTCATTAGGTTGAAGAGCTTCCTTTAGCTGGTCTTTAAGAGAAGATTTGCTAGAAACAGATTCTTTCAGTTTTCTTTCACCTGATAATGTCTTTATTTAATCTTCATTCTTGAAGGATAGTTTTGCCAGTCACAGAAATCATGACTGACAGTTATTTTCTTTCAACACTTGAAAACCATGTGCTGCTTCCCTCTGGCCTCCATGATTTCAGATGAGAAATCTGACATCAAATTGATGTTAGTTCATTGTTTATCTCTAGCATCTTTCAAGACATTTTTCTTCTTTAGTTTTCAGATCATTAATTTTAGGGTATCTCCATGTGGATGTCCTTGGTTCTATCCTGTTTGGAGTTGGCTCTCTCTGCTGTTCAGATTGGGTAAATTCTATTGACTTGTCCTGGTCACAGATCATTCTGTTATTTGGTAAGGTCCCTGACTCTATCCTCTGTCATCTCCACTCTATTACTGTGCCCATTCAGTGAGTTTTTATTTCTGTTATTGTATTTTTTCAATTTTATAATTCCTTCTTGGTTCCTTTTATAACTTCCATTTCTTTGCTGAGATTTTTTATTCTTTCATCTGTTTCAAGAGACTTTGTAACTGATTGCTGAAGCATTTTTATGACAGCTGCTTTAAAATCCTTGTCAGATGATTCCACCATCTGATTCATCTGGTGTTGGTTTCAGTTCATTATCTTTTTTTGCTCAAGTTGTGATTTTCACGGTTCTTGGAATGACAGGCGATTTTTTTTTACTGCATCCTAGACATTTTGTCTACTATGTTAGGAGGCTCTAGATCCTATTTCATTCTTTCATTTTAGCAGCAGGCACTTTGTTTAGGTTGAGCCTGCAGGTCCTGGACTATTTTTGTATGCTGTGGCTCCAACGGCAGTTTAATTTTCAGAGGCTTTGCATTGAAATTTTGCTTGGGCTCCCATTGATCTCCGCTGGTAGCATCAGAGTGGGTGAAAGAGGTTTCTCCAGGGTGACCCACTAGAGGTCTCTCAATGGAGGAGGCGAGTCTCAGGCCAGCAGGCTTCCCAGAGCAGGCTGCTCGTGTGGCAGAGTCCCTCTGGCCAATGGCCCTGGGCAGCCCCAGTAACTCTGAGTGGGAGAGGGAAGTCTCAGGACACACAAACAAAGAGGCTTGGCTTCCCCAGATGGGCCACTTCTTGTGGTGGTGTCCCTCTTGCCAGTGCCACGCAGCCACCATGGTATCTCTCAGAGGGGGAAGGGAGTCTTGGGCCCAGCAGGCATGGAGAATATTTCACAGGCCAGGTCGACTGTTGCAGGAGTAAGGTGCTAAGGAGGAGTTTCTCTCTTTCCACTTGTACCTGACTGCCTGGTATCTCTTAGCAGGAGAGGGGAATTTACGGTCCAGCAGGGAAGGAAAGCACTTGTCCCAGCTGCTTATTGGTGGGGCTCCCAACTGATCCCCTTTGCCAGTGGTTCCGGGCTCACTTGAATATGTCAGAGGGACTCCCAGTCCATACTAGGGAGAAAGAAGCCTAACTGAGTGGCCTTCTATTGCTAGATTAAGGCTCAGTAAACACAGGGTCTGGGCTGCCTTCTTCTTTAGGTGGAGGGATGTAAGACATCCTGCTGCTCTGTTGTTCCTGCAGTGCTGGGGTCCCAAACCAGTCAGCCTTCCTCTTACCCCATTCCAGAGTTCTTGTTTGGTTGCCTCTTGTGCTTTCCAGGGTTTAGAGTTGTGCATAGCAGGAAGGAGCAAGGAGAAAAAGGTTTATGCCATCTTGTGCAGACTGGAAGTCTTTAGACATTATATTTTGAAAGGAAATGCTCCCATATCTAAAAATTAGTAGATAAGCTGGGTGCAAAAAGAAAACACATGAGAGCAATACATGCTTAGAACCAAGTTTTCATGTTATGAACCTAGGAGAAAAAGATTATAAATAACCTCAGATTCATTAATTCATGAATTCTTATCCTCGAGGCAAATAAGAGCAATACAACCTCGAAAATACAACTGTAGCCCAGCAGATCCACACTGAATGAATGCAAGATACCACTGCTAGATAGGCTCTGCGTACATCAACCTGGTGGGGATGGAGGTGGGGTGTTGGAAGGCAATGCTCCATGGGTCTTTCTCTGAATGTCCTGCAAGCAGAGGCCCTGACTGCCCTTTTTCTAGACTACCTTTTCAAAAAGTTTTACATAGTGAATAGCCTTGGAAGATACAGTGTCTCCCTCTGGGGCAAATGATGGGTATGTTTACTGCTCAGTATAATGAAGATGTGTCCCTCTAGGGCAAAGGTCAGGCAGGATTACTGCCAATTATAAAAGATTGATGTTCCCTAAGCCTGGGGCTCCTCTCCTACAATGTATGTGCAGATGTTATACCTGGCCTTCCTAGTGCTGCTTTATAGGAACCGGGGCTCAGGAAACAGAGCAAATGATAATATTCTGGCTACTGCTATTACTATGAGTAATAAACTGTACTTGCCTTCTGCCAGCATCCATGAACCTGTGGCAGGCTAACTTGCTAGCCTGCAAGAAGGGTAAAGTTTCAGACTCTTTCATTTTTGACAGGGGATGGAGAGTTCAATGCAGAGGTCAATAAACTGCAGCCCATGGGCCAAAGCCAGGCTATTGCCTGTTTACTATAAGTAAAGTTCTGCTGGAATACTGTCACCCATATCTGTTTACTTACATCTATAGCTGCTTTGGGGCTACAATGGCAGAGGTGAAAAGTTGCAACGAGATCGTATGACCCACAAACCTTATAAAGTCACCATCTGGCCCTTTAAGAAAAGGTTTGCTAACCCTTGATTTAGTTATTTATTTCATACAACAGAGCAAAATAAATTCTAAACTGGTTAAACAAACTGTTAAAAAAGTACAAACAGGAGGAGGATTGAGGAAAGACAAAGGAGCAGGAAGCAGCAGAAATCTGTCTCCCCAACTGGACATGAATCTCAATCTGCCTGCTGTGCTTTGTCTTTGACCCAGGAGTCCTGGGTCCTCCACCAACATCTATGAAACTCTGCCAGGTGACTTGTTGGCTTGTAGCCTGAAAGAGCAGACTCTCCACAGTTAACACTAGCCCCTGGCTCCTTTGAGCATCTCATGCCATAGAAACAAATTTTGTCAAGAACCAAGGGGATCTCTGGAACATCTCTTTAGTATTCTCATTTACAGTAGGAGAACTTCAGAAAAGCTTGCAGAAGGGGCCAGTACCGGCTCAAACTCTTCATTGACAGAATCACACACCTGATAAGGAAGCATTACTGATAGAGCACAGAGGAACATGGCCTGCCCCATGGAAGAAGGAAGGTATAAATACCAACCATGACCAGTTGACCAAGTGTGAATATGAGCAGAGTTATAAATATACACATTATCTTCCTTGTTTGGATATATATAATTGTTTCTCCTCCCCTCCAACTGTTTTATATAAGATGGGTCAGTGGTGGTTAACCTTATAATGTCATCCTTAGGTTAGAGGATCTCAAAAGAGAGTGAAAGGAGAGGGTGAGTACCTCCTTCCTTGCATGAATAACAGTTGCAACAGGTTAGGCACACACAAATGTTTTATTTATATTATGGATTGAAAACATAAATACAGGTGGAAGGGTGTGTACAGATGCTGAGTATCCAAAGAGGTAGACCATGCTGTTAATCCTGAGTCCTGTGCCTGCGCTTCTAAGCAGGGGGTAAGGAGCCCTAACACCCTATTTCTCAGATTCCCTTGCCCAACGGGTTCTGATTTAGACTCCACCAAGAAGAGGCATTTATGCAAGATTTAGATGGCAAGAAAGGAGAAACCATTATTCCTCCCTGGCAGCAGCTGGCAGACACAAGGGCATACAACAAACACTGAGTCTGCAGCAGCTTCCAAGCAAGCTCCTGGGAAACATTTGCTTTAATGTTGCCAGCATCTCAGGTCACTTCCAGCAGTGTCCTGTGAGTCCAGCACTTTTCGACTTTCTCAAAGCAAGCAGTTCTCTCTGACCTTCACTACCCCAAGCCTTTCAGTGGCTTTGTAAGCAGTTAATTTACTTTATTAAATCTGTTCTTGCTAAAATACCCAGGATGGTTTCTGTTTTCCTGACTGGTACACATGGGTAGGATTCAGTCAGGTGGAGATCAGAGCAGGGAAGAGAAGCAGCACATGATGTATGAAGGTTAAAACACAAAATAAAACTGAACAAGTAGATCAGAACTACACTAAGTAGGGTCTTCCTCAGGTTCAGGGCTTTATATAATTCATCTGATAAATGTTTACTACATGCCAGGCTCTGTTTTTGGTATTGGAAAGAAAAACAAAGACTCTTAGGTTGGGGAGGACCTGAAAAGGGAAGGGAGGAGACAGACAATAAACAAGATATAATCTATTAAGTGGTAATAATTGCTATGGAGAAATTCCAAGCAGTGTAAGGGGATAGGAGGGGAAGGTTGTTATTTTATATCAGGCGGTCAAGGGAGAGCCTCTCTGATAGAGGCTCACTGAGCAGAGATCTAAGTGAGCAGACAGAGACCAAAAAGCCACAGAGGAGTCTGAGTTCAGTGTATTCAGGGAACAGCACGAAGGCTAGTAAGGCTGGACCAGAGCATGGCAGATCAGACTGAGTGAGATGGGAACCCCTGGAGGTTCTGAGTGAAAGAGTGAGACATCTGGCTGCTGTGTAGGGAACAGACAGTGGAGATGACAAGAATGGAAGCAGGAAAAGCAGGCAGGAGATGACTTAAATAATAAAAGGGATACATGACAGTGACTTGGACCAAGGTATAAGAGTACAAGAGGTGAAAAGTAAGTAGTTGCATTCTGGATATATTTTGAAAGATTTGCTCACAGAATAGATGTGGGAGGGTAAAAAAACAAACAAACAAAAAAACAACAGAAGAGTATAAATGACTCCCAGATTTTTGGCCTGAGCAACTGAAAGGATAGCACTGCCATAAACTGCTGGAGTGAAGACTGAGGGGAACAGATTTAGGAGAGGATTCAGGAATTCCGTTTCTGACACATTAAGTTCAAGATGCCTATTACACATCCGAACTGAATACTGAGTAAGAAGTAATGAAGAGCCACCATAGGCTCTGAAAATGGAATGGCTAAATGAGAACTGAACTTGAGATTAACCTGGTTAACGTCAGATAAATTGAGCGGGGGAGGGGGAGGGCATTCACTGGAAGCCAGAAGTAGAGGGAAAAAAGCTACCTGCAACGTTCAAGAGGACAACCTGAACTTCGAGGCTGGCAATGAAAATGGATTGGGGCAGAGGTTCTCAATGGGGCCAACACTACCCCGGGGGGTATTTTGGAAATTTGTGGAAATACTTTTGTTATCAAAATGGTTGGGAGGCCCTACTGGCAAAAAGTAAGGGAGGGGTCAAGTGTTTCACATCTCCTGCAATGCTTAAGATAGTCACACACACACACAAACACACACACAAAAAGTGTCCTTTAATCCACTTCCTTTCAAATGACTCACCAGACCTCCATACTTGTGAAAAACCTATTATAATCATCCAAGCTTAGATTCCAACTTCATTTTACCAATGAAGTATCTTCTGCACATGTTACCATACACTGAATTTTCCAGGAATGCAGCTATTATGTAAAATGAGGAAAGAAAACACTTTCTTTGATGCAAAGCTTTTATAAGAAATTTCAGCATTTTGAAAAACCATGTCACAGAGAACAATGCTGTTTCTAGTATTTAAGTCACCAACACAATACCTGTATCCCATGTTACATTTGTAGGTGTCACCTATAAATACATTACAGAAGAGATTTGAGATGCTTTTGGTAGACTTGGAACCAAATATTAAGTTAACAGACATATGAAATGCAGGATTCTCACTAATCAAAGTTGTTTAAAAAGTTAGTGTGGTCATTTTATGTATTAATTTTTATAGCACAATGATGAGAAATCTATCTTGCAATAATTATTTGAAATTGAACTTATTTTGGGGGTGCCTGTCATCTTTAAATCTTACTCTGAAAGTGTCACCAGAGGTCCACCTCACTTCCCTCAACCACTCTTACTACCAGTTCTGTTTCCAATCTACCCACACAGATCAAAGGAACAGAATAGAGAACCCAGAAATAAACGTACACTTACACGGTCAACTAATCTACTAAGGAGGCAAGAATACACAATGGGAAAAAGACGACCTCTTCAGTAAATGATGTTGGGATTACTGGACAGCTACATGCAAAAGAATCAAAATCAACTATTTTCTCTCACCATATACAAAAATAAACTCAAAATGGATCAAAGACTTAAATGTAAGGTCTGAAACCATAAAACTCCTAGAAGAAAACATAGGTGGCATGCCCTTTAACATCAATCTTAGCAATATTTTTTGGATCTGTCTCCTAAGGCAAGGGAAACAAAAGCAAAAATAAACAAATGGGACTGTATCAAACTAAAAATCTTTTGCACAGTGAAGGAAGCTATCAACAACAAAAAAAGCAGCCTACTAAATGAGAGAAGATATTTGCAAACAATATATCCAATAAGGGGTTAATATCCAAAATACATAAAAACACATACAACTTAATAACAACAACCACCAACCAACCAACCTGATTAAAGAATGGGCAGGGGGGCTTCCCTGGTGGAGCAGTGGTTAAGAGCCCGCCTGCCAATGCAGGGGACATGGGTTTGATCCCTGGATTGGGAAGATCCCACATGCCACGGAGCAACTGAGCCCGTGCACCACAACTACTGAGCCTGCACCCTAGAGCCCGCAAACCACAACTACTGAAGCCTTTGCGCCTAGAGCCTGGGCTCTGCAACAAGAGAAGCCACCGGAAGGAGAAGCCTGCGCACCACAATGGAGAGTAGCCCCCACTTGCCACATCTAGAGAAAGCCTGCAAGCAGCAACGAAGATCCAACGCAGCCAAAAAAAAATAATAAAAATTAAAAAATAAAGAATGGGCAGGGGACCTGAGTAGACATTTTTCCAAAGAGGAAGTGCAGATGGCCATCAGACACATGAAAAGATGATTAACAACACTAATCATCAGGGACATGCAAATCAAAACCACAATGAGATACTACCTCACATCTTTCAGAATCACTATCATCAAAAAGACAACAAATAATAAGTGATGGAGAGGATGCAGAGAAAAAGGAACCCTCATGCACTGCTGGTGTGACTGTAAACTGGTGCAGTCACTATGGAGAACAGTATGGAAGTTCCTCAAAAAAATAAAAATAGAACTGCTATATGATACAGCAATTTCACTGCTGGATATTTACCCAAAGAAAACAAAAACAGTAGTTGGAAAAGATATATGCACTCTGATGTTCAATGGAGCATTATTTACAAAGCCAAGATATGGAAGCAACCTTAGTGTCCATTGATAGAGGAATGGATAAAGAAACTGTAGGGGGTGTGTGTGTGTGTGTGTGTGTGTGTGCGCGCGTGCGCACAATGGAATATTACTCAATCATAAAAAAGAATGAAATCTTGACATTTGCAACAACATGGATGGACCTTGAGGGTACTATGGTAAGTAAAATAAGTCAGAGAGAGAAAGACAAATACCACATGATCTCACTCATATGTGGAATCTATAAAACAAAACAAACAAACAAAACAAAATGAAAACAGACTCACATACAGAGAATGGGTCATTGCCAGAAGGGAGAGGAGAGAGGATGGACAAACCAGGTGAAGGGAATTAAGAAGTTCAAACCGCCAGCTACATAATAAATACATCACAGGAATATAATATACAACAGAAGGAATATGGTCAACAATATTGTAATAACTTTGTAGGGGGACAGATGGTTACTAGACTTATCGTGGTGATCCTTTCATAACGTATGCAAATGTCAACTTATGTCATATATCTGAAACTAACAATACTGTCACTGTATTTTCATTTAAAAATAAAATAATTTTTAATGCTATCTTATTTGTGCCCATAGGATTTTAATTTATGGAGGTGACTGAGTGCCAACATAGGCCAATGCTATTGAAGGAATATATTACTTACATATCCCAAGAGAAGGGTGCACACCACACCACACAGGGTTTGTTCAGGAGACAGAGGAGCGAGGGGGAAGCCTGGGCCAGAGCTTTTACTGGGGTTTCCTCAGGAAAGGAAAGGCAGAGCAAAGTAAACAGTGCAGGACTGGCTAGTATGAATTATTCCAGTGGGCTTTGAGCTACAAGGCTATCTCCAGTTTTCTGGTAGCTGGGCCTGGGATGATTTAGGACAGGGAAAATATTGGCTTGGTATGTGAGAGAGTTAGATAAGGAGGTAGCTGAAAGCTACAGATTCAGAATTACATATGAAAGGCATGCTCGAGGCAAGCTGCTGTTAATCTTTAGGAATTGGCCCCGGGGAGGGGCAGTCTCTATACGACTGCAGAGCATCAAGAATGCAGAAAATAAGAAATTACAGTTCATGTAATTGACCCTGTGGTGAAGAGATGACAAACAGACAAATATAGAATCTAAGAAAACAGAACAAATACAAACAACAGAAATTCACAGGCTGATCCTAAAATGTATATGGAAATGCAAAAGGCCCAGAAGAGGGGAAACAATCTTGAAAATTAAAAAACAACACAGAGAACTTACACTGCATGATTTCAGACTTATTACAAAGCCAGAGTAATCAAGACAATGTGGTACTGGCTTCAGGATAGACAAACACATCAATGCAACAGCATAAGAGCAGTCCAGACACAGGCCTACCCATATAGTTGACTGAATTTTCTACAAAGTCCTAAAAGTAATTCAATGGTGGAAGGAAAATCTTTTTCAACAAATGATACTAAAACACCGGAATATCCATATAGGGGGCTGGTGGTAGGAAGGAACAATCTTGACCTTTACCTTATACCATTCATAAAAATTAATTCACAGACCCAAACATAAAAGTTAAAACTATATATGAAGCTTCCAAAAGAAAACACAGACTATCCTTGTGACCTTAAAGCTGACAAAGATTTCTTAAAATACAAAAAATATTAACCATACAAAAAAAAATGATAAATTGGACTTTATTCAAATTAAAAACTTCAAAAGAGGGACTTCCCTAGTGGCACAGTGGTTAAGAATCCACCTGCCAATGCAGGGGACATGGGTTTAAGTCCTGGTCCAGGAAGATCCCACATGCCGCGGAGCAACTAGGCCCATGTGCCACAACTACTGAGCCTGCACTCCAGAGCCTATGAGCCACAACTAATGAGCCCACGTGCCACAACTACTAAAGCCCACGTGCCTAGAGCCCATGCTCCGCAACAAGAGAGACCACCGCAATGAGAAGCCTGTGCACCGCAATGAAGAGTAGCCCCTGCTTGCTGCCACTAGAGAAAGCCCGCACGCAGCAATGAAGACCCAACACAGCCAAAAATAAATAAGTTAGTTAATTAATTAAAAAAAAAAATTTAAAAGATACCACTAGGAAAATGAAAAAGGAAGCCACAGACTAGGAGAAAATAATCATACTGAACATCAGGCAAAACACTCATATCCACAATATATAGAGAACTCCTACGAGTCAATAATATAAAGTCAGACAACTCAACTTGGGTAAAATATCTGAACAGACACTTCACAACTATGAAAGGCCAATATGCACATGAAAAGGTGCTCCTCATCGTCGATAGTCATCAGCAAAATGTAAATTAAAACCAAAATGGTACCACTTCACACTCATCAGGAAAAAGATGTGTAATCCCACATGATGATGAGAATATGTAGCAACTTTCATAAATTGCTGATGCAAGTATAAAATAGTACAACCACACTGAAAACAGACGGGGAGTTTCTTATAAAGTTAAATGTATACCTGCCCTACGACTTAACAATTCCACTCCTAGGTATGTACCCAAATGAAATCGAAACATACGTTCACCAAAAAAACCTCTGTACAAACACATTCATAGCCGTTTTATTCATAAGAGCCAAAAACTGAGAACAACTCAAATAACTATCAACAGACTGAAAACTATGGTATGCTCATACTACTGAATAGTACTCACCAATAAAAAGGAATGAACTACTGATACACATTACATATGGATAAATCTCTGAAACCTTATGTTGAGTTTAAGAAGCGACTTGCAAAAAGCTACACATTATATGATCCTATTCATGTGAAATTCTACAACAGGCAAAACTAAACTACAGTGATAGCAACGAGAACAACTGTTGCCTGGCTGTGGAGGAGGGGGTATTGACCAGAAATGGGCATAAGTGAATTTATCGGCGTAAGGAAAGTAGTCTATAGCTTAATTCAGGTGGTGGATAAGGGTTTTTACATCCATCAAAATATGCTGAACTTGGACTTCCCTGGCGGTCCAGTGGTTAAGACTCCACGCTTCCAATGCAAGGGCCACGGGTTTGATCCCTGGTCGGGGAACTAAGATCCCACATGCCATGCGTCGTGACCAAAAGGTTAAGAAAAAGCTAAACTCTTAACTAATTCATTCAAAATCATTACATTTTATTAAATGTAAATTATACCTTTAAAATGGTAAATTTGTTGCATATAGTAGCCATGTAAAAGTTGCATAACACAGAAATAATATTTGAATAAAAACAAATACCTTTGTCCACCTGCAAAGCTTCACCCCAGAGTGGCTCCCAATCAACTGATAACCTGAATGAAAAAACAGGGAACACAAAGTTGGACTGATTCAAAACCTCATATCAAAAAGTGATTATAAAACTGTAGCAAAGTCATTCTTCTTTGTTTAAATAATGATAGACAACAATCCAATGCCACTAAGGTTTAACTCACCAGGATGATAATACAATTTAAAAGATGTATGCATCTAATAACATGGACTCAAAATACATAAAGAAACAATAAGCTAATCCAAAATCACAGGGAGATATTTTAAGATCTCTCAGTATATAACAGATCTCACAGATCAAAACTCAATAGAGCTCTAAGATCTGAAGCAACACAGTAAACTCAATCAAGGACATAGAGAGCACTGCACTCAACAACTACAGGATGCACATGTTTTTCAAAGACCCAAGAAACACTTACGAAAATGAACCACGCACTGGACCATACAGCAAAAACAACTAACAGTATATTTCAGTACAATGAACGACTGGGGAACTGTCATCAATAATCTTCAAAAATAAATAAAGAATCAGATGGGCAACAGGAGATTAAAATAAATATTGCCCCCAAAAGTGGGAAAAATCAAATTCTAGAAACCTGACATAAATTCTCAGCACCGCTCCACAACCTATTTAAATATTTTGACCCACGTAAGACACGAAAAGCATGGAAAAGCCACGCCAAAGCAATCACATTTCCTTATTTTAACAAACTAGTAGAGCAAACAAGTAGAAAATTCTGATTTCAGAAGACATTTAATAAAGTTTCTCATGAGGCTTCAAGTAATAAGCCACAATTATCATGAGTCTCTTGCGCAAAAAGACTCTTGACTTGCAGATAAACGAGGTAAATGGAGAAATACAGTCTGGATGATGGCATAAATGGATAAGTGGCTGGTTAAACATCCATATTCATAGGGTGATGATTAATGGAACAAAGTCAATTTGGATTACAAGTCTCTAGTGGCAACATTACAGGGCTTTGTCTTCTATCCTCTTCCACATTTATGTAAACATCTCACATATAAATAAAGCACTGCTTATCTACTTGAAGATGGAACCGAGTCCAACTGATCAGCTAATCTCAGATACAGAATAAGCATTTAAAAGATCCCCAGAGAAAATTCTAGTTCTTTTGGACTCCTACATTATATGTTGCTCATACCACTATCATAGAAATCACACTGTATTATATTAGTTCTTTATATCTTTCTCTCCCAAGATACATAGGATTCTACAAAATTCTGCATTTAGGTAGGTATGAAAAGACTGCACAGTATAGGATGGAGAGCCCTGTAGCTGACCACAGTACACACAACGCAGTTACTAAAATTGCAGGGTAGGATTCTGCTTGTAACCAAGATGGAGTAACAGAGTAAAGATTTACTCTCCCACCTGAAATACCAAAAGCTGAACAAAATACATGAAACCACAGTTTTCAGAATACAAAACATCAGGCAACAAAGGAAGATGATCCAAGAGAGATGGGAAACAAACAAGGCTGAGTCCTACCATTACCCAAGCTTACTGCCTTGAAAGTTGCCAGGCTGTGCAGCAGGGAGAGATGACACAAGCAGAGCTCAGTATTCTCCCCAAGTTGAGGACACGGAAGTAGAGAGGGGAGCCCCTGTGGCTAAAGTTTGCAAGACTGAGTACTGGAGAGACAAAAGCTACACAGAGATTGAACTCAAGGGTCTGCAGAGGATTCCTGTAAGTACTTGCTTGAGTACTGCTTAGTGCATACGTGAGAGAAAAACTACCCAGTAATGGGAAGGAACCATCTGGAAAGATTAAAGGCATGCCTGGTACTCACAGCCAGCTGGGAACTGTGCCTGTTCCTACCAGTCAGACAGAAAACCTCAAGATTCCAAGGCACCGGGCAGAGTACACAGAAGTGTTTTGCCTCAATGGTGGGGGAAAAAATTAGCTGTATAGTGAGCCAGCTCTGGTCTCACCCAACAAATCATAAAAGCAAGATGAAAAGGCTCAAGCTGTTTCCAAGTAATTTATCTTCATCCCAGAACAAAGTTCAAGAATGTTTATAGGAATTCAAAAATATCCAGTACCCAAAAACATAAAATTAGAGCTGGCATACAATCAAAGATTACCACGCATGCAAAAAAGATAGGAAAACATGATCAATAATGGAGAGAATAAACCAGCAGCCAAAACTGACTCAGAAATGACATAGATGTTAGCAGATAAGGACATTAAAAGTTATAATTGTATTCCATAAGCTCTGAAAGTTAAGTAGAGACATGGAAGATAGAAAAAGACCTAAACTGAACTTCTAGAGACGAAAGCTACATCTAAGCTGGAAAAATACGCTGGATAGAATTACTAGAAGATTCAACTTAGAGACGAAAAGATTACTGAGTTAAACTTGAAGACAGCAATAGAAACTATCCAGTCAGGTAAAGCAGGACAGAAAAAATAATTTTAAAATATGAAAAGCACATCTGTGAGCTATGGGTCAAATTCAAGTGGCCTATTATACATGTAATTGGAGTCCCCAAAAAGAAGAAAGAGAGGGGGTGGCAGAAAAATATTTGAAGAAATAATGTCCAAAATTTGTCCAAATTTGATTAAAACTATACATCCACAGAACCAAGAAGCTCAACAAATCCCAAGAAGCATGAAGAAAACTACACTGAGACATATTATAATTAAAATCATTCAAAATCAGTTGTTAGAAGAAAATCAGGGGGTAAAAAACATTACATTTGAAAGGAACAAACAAAAGACGACTGCAGAGCCCTCATGAGAAGCACCGTGATCCAGCAGACAGTGGAAGAACACCCTTAAAGTGCAAAAAAGAAAAAAACTGCCAATTCTAGACACATCAAAAAACTAAAAATCCTTCAAAAATAAAATAAAATTAAATAACAAAAAAATCCTTCAAAAATGAAGGCAAAAGAAAGCCTTTTTCAGATATACAAAAGCTGAAAAAATTCATCATCAACAAACCCACACTACAAGAAATGCAAAAAGGAGTCCTTCAGGCAGAAGGAAAAGGCCATCAGACAACACGGACTTATACAGAGGAATGAAAAGTACCAAAAGTAGTAACTACATGAGTCAATATATAAAATTTTTTCCTAATTATTTAAATCTGTAATAGATAATTGTTTAAACCAAAAGAACAGCAATTTAGTACAGGGCTTAAAACATGTGTAGAAGTAAAAGGTATGAAAACAATTGCACAGAGGTTGAGGAGGGCAAAAACAGAAGTACTGAAGGTTCTTCCACTTTACGTGAAGTGGTGTAACACCAAGTGAGGATATACTGTGATACAGGATAGTATAAAACCTCAAGCAACCACTAACCACTAAGCAACCACAGTGCTATAGCTAATAAGCTAACAAAGGATGTAAAACAGAATCATATAATTTAAAAAACTATCTAAAAGAAGGCAGTAAAACAAGAGAAAGGAAATCCAAGAACACATGAGACAAGTAGAAAACAAACAGCAAGATGACAGATTTAAACCTATTATAAAAATCACTTTATTCCTATATGAATGAGACTTAATTTTGCATCAATACTGACAAACTGAACAGTAATCAGAAGTATTAAACGTGATTTGACGTAAAAAAAAAAATCACTTTATTCTACTCTAATGAAAAGGGATATAGGGCTTCCCTGGTGGCGCAGTGGTTGAGGGCCCTCCTGCCGATGCAGGGGACACGGGTTCGTGCCCCGGTCCGGGAAGATCCCACATGCTGTGGAGTGGCTGGGCCCGTGAGCCATGGCCACCGAGCCTGTGCGTCCGGAGCCTGTGCTCCACAACGGGAGAGAAAACAATAGTGAGAGGCCCACGTAAAAAAAAAAAAAAAAAAAAAAAAAGGCATATATATTTCTATGTAAAAAAATCTGTATATTTTTGTCTGTCTCCTCTAATAAGCTGAGAGCTCCTTGAAGGAGATATGTCAAGTATCTTAAGTTCCTCTGCATTGCCGGAACTGTCACATAAAAGGATCTCAATAATTATAGAAAGAGGGAGGGAGGGAAGGAAGTCAGTCTACTCACCCCCAGTTTATTACTCTTTCTTCTACAGGAAACCAATATCATTCGTTCATTCAACTGCAGCCTTCTTCATAAGGTAGGACCACAGAAATCCAGATATACTTCTACATAAAACACTTCTAATTAACCCAGCCTAATATCATATGAGGTTTAATAATTTCCCCTTAATAAACAGTGACGTGTAAAGAAGCCAATGATTGCACCTTCCATCTGCATACCTGAGCCTCAATGATGGTAAAGTACCATCCCAATAAACCAAGCAAAGAAGAACCCTTGCTGGTCCAGGCAGCCAACACACAAGTGATCCACAGAAACAAGACCGTGACTCCTTAAACAGCTACAGCTGCCACGACCACACAGCAGCTGAGCCAACTACAGCGGGACTTCCTTATCTTTGTTCCTCCTGGCAATCCCTATTTTATGTTCCCTCTTTTAGAATGCTTAAGAGTGTAGAATTATAACAGTTCTTGAGGACTTTCACCTTGTTTAGTAAGGGCTTCTCGGAGAGCAGGAGTTATCATAGCTCTTCTTTCACTGGCTTCATTCTTCACTGTGCTCCTGATCAAACTAGTTTCCCCTTCCTGCCGCTCCTTTTCTCTCTGTATTAAAATGAAAAGAATGAAACCCAGAATTGGTAATGGGCAAGTGAAATAACAGCACGACAATCATACACACGTAGCATGGATAAAAGGGTTCATCACGAACCACACAGCCCATAAACCTGTTCTCTTCCAAGTGATCACATTTCCAGTCACACACTGCGCTAAAGACACACAAGGGGCTTTTTTTCCCCCCAAAAAAGTAACTACATATTCAAACACATACATCCACAAAACATAAATCAATAATCCACTTATCTAGATGTCAAATAGTTTTCACAGTCTGAGCACAGACAGCTGCCCAACTTCAGCAAGTTATTTCTCTCAATTTCAATTTCCTCACCTGAAAAGAGAGAAAAGGAATATCTATGGAGCAGAACTGTGTTGAAGATTAAATGAAACAAAATTACCTGGCACAATGCCTGATACATAATAGGACTTCACTAAATTATAGTAGTGCTGGTTATAACATCTGCAAACCCCAAAAACAAGTCAAAAAATTGCTCTGAGCTGCCCAGCCACCTGCTCAGAACCCAAGTCACTCCACCACCTCCACCTGTAGCCCCAAAGGCTTCTTACAGAAGATCCCATGGTGAAAATCTGTCTTCAGTGATAGAAATAAATCTGAAGGATAATATAAAACTGTGTTTCCAAAAAAAAAAAAAAAAAACTGTGTTTCCTTTTGACTTTGGCCACTAGAAAATTCACAGCACAACTCTGATCACTGTATCAGGCCTTGCATCATCCTTGTCTTATATTCTGTCAGTGACGTCATATTACAAGATGACCCCCATTCACCGTTTACATTGATTTCTTCCTCTCTTTTTAAATCTCATTACATGTATATATATTTTAAAGTTACCTCAATACCTTTTTGGAAGACGGTTAAAGTGCTAATTAATCATTTTGAGACAACCCACAAAGTCTGTGTTACACTTCAGAGGAGACATTCATCAGATCTTACTAAGAGCTGCAGAACCAAAATAAGTCACCTGAGCAGGAGCCCTACCACCGAGCCCTAAACTACCCTCAGTGCCTGTCCATTTTCAGTGTCTAGACCCCAGTGAATCAATGAGCAGACTCAAAACAATGCCCTTTCTACCTAAAAGTGACAACACCTCACAGATGACATGATGTCTTGGGTCTGTGTCAAACTAAAACAGAAAAAGGAGGATGATCCATGTTTGAACCTGGGCAGGAGGTGAATAGGGATTTGCTGTCCCACCAGGGACTTCCCTGGTGGCACAGTGGATTAGACTCCATGCTCCCAATGCAGGGGAACTGGGTTCAATCCCTGGTCAGGGAACTATATCCCACATGCATGCCGCAACTAAGAGTTCGCATGCTGCAACTAAGGAGCCCACCTGCCGCAACTAAGACCCAGTGCAACCAAATTTTTTTTAAAAGAAAGAAAAAAAAAAAAAAAACCCATAAGTTTTTTTTTTTTTTTTTTTTTTTTTAAGTCTATTTCAGACCTAAAAGCAAAGATGTGAGCTTGAGTTCCAAGGAAGTCTTGTGGTGG
This sequence comes from Aethalodelphis obliquidens, assembly GCF_003676395.1. Taxonomy (NCBI): domain Eukaryota; kingdom Metazoa; phylum Chordata; class Mammalia; order Artiodactyla; family Delphinidae; genus Aethalodelphis; species Aethalodelphis obliquidens. Next base: position 14,153,197 of record NW_020837974.1, read on the forward strand.
AGCAAAGTGAACTAACCTTGACCTTGAGAGCATTTAAATGTCTGAAGTAATTCCGAAGCAAGTTACTGTAATTCCCTACTAATCATGCAAGAATTGATAGTAGGTGGCAACATCTGCCCTCAAGGGGTTCCCTGGTGGTGCAGTGGTTGAGAGTCCGCCTGCCGATACAGGGGACACGGGTTCGTGCCCAGGTTCGGGAAGATCCCACACGCCGGCGGAGCGGCTGGGCCCGTGAGCCATGGCTGCTGAGCCTGCGCGTCCAGAGCCTGTGTTCCGCAACGGGAGAGACCACAACAGTGAGAGGCCCGCGTACCGCAATAAGAAGCCCACGCACCACAACAAAGACCCAACACAGCCAAAAATAAATAAATAAATTTATTTAAAAAAAAAAAGAATGCCATGGAACACTGTCAATGTCCCAACACTAGAGAAATTATCTATTATAAAATGTGAGTGCAGCTACTCCAGATTCAATCATCTGGACACATAATTCACATGGAAAGAGAGCAGCGGCTATGATTAAAGGTCTTGGGTATTCAGGGCAAAATTTTATCATTCTTTCCCTCTATGACAGTTTAGTCCTATCTTGCATATGCAGCAGTAACTCCATTTCTGAAAAGAAATACAATGGTTCACAGCACTCTCCAAGGAAGTGCAAAGCCCCATTCAAATTCTAATTCTAATCTCCTATCTGCAGACATTTTCCCGTTTGCCCAGAATATAACAACGTAACAACTGACATAGGACCTGTATATTTTTATTTATTTTTTTATAGCCGTTACATAGTCTAAGCAGAAATAAATGAAGATCCCAGAACTGGTCAATCTGGATTCCTTCCTCTCCTGCACACCCATTGGGCAACGCGTGACCAAGTTCTAAACTTTTAATTCTCAACGTATGGGTTCTCTCCAACCACAATGCCACTGCTTTTGCCCCCAGCCTTGGTTTCACCTAAGGGACAACTGCAATAGCCCTGTCTCCAACCTTCCACCCCTCCCCAACTCCCAAACCCATCACACTTGTCTTGAAAGAAAACGCATGCCCTCTCCAAGCTGCTATTTTCTGATACGCAAAACGGAAAACTGATTATAAGCTCACTTCCTAGGCACTTAGGAAAATGACTATAAATAAGTGAGAAGTTCTTTATAAATAGACGGAAATATATGAATCTGCTGTAATAATGGGAGCCAAAAAGTGGTACCAATTCTCTTAAAAAAAAAAAAAGAAAGAAAAAGATATTATACAATATTACCGAATTCATTCTCACACCTTCATCCCAGAAACCACAGTACCACCCCAATATTGCCTAGGATAAAAACAAGACAAAAGGGGATTTGTTAAAGACTTTAAGGTAAAACTTCCACCTAGTTGGTTAAGTGCCAACCTTGGGGTTGAAGAGACGTCACCTTACATTTGAGGGTGAATTTAACACTTAAAGCCTTAAAAATAATTATGAAAGGAGAACCAGCTTCATGCTGTTACACTGCAGTACTATGCAGCCTTATAATCAGAACTGGACACACCAAGCTCCTTTTGTAGACTGAAATGTTTCTCTGGTGAGTAATTACCAAGCATCCGCCTTTATTTCCAAAACTAATGATACTGATACCACTGTTCGTCTGCTTAACCAGAACATGCTGTGGGGAGTATTTTAGCAACATTTATTTACTGCAGGAAGAAAACAAGTAGCAATCTGCTTTACATTTAGAAGCACAACACGAGAGAAACAGAAAATAAACAACCTAAGCCTTGGCAGGCTCTTCCTGACTCCTTGTTCTCTCACCAAACTCCTCAGCTTCCCTTCTGGGGAAGCATAAAAAGGGAGTGAGACAAAGAGATGGAGCCTGGGCTTGGTCCCACCCCATCCGACTCTGGACAAATTGCTTTGCTTCTCTAAGCTTGTGTCCTGCCCTGTAAAATGATAAAGTGGAGGTGACAGTACAATACCAGGGTCTTTGTGAGGACTGAATGAGATTATCTAGTGTACTTGACTGCTCCTAATGGTCTGAACCTACCCTGGAGCTCTCTCTCCCCACACCTCCAGCCCACTCATCCTATTCAATCAATTCACATTGCTTCCCACTGCCTTTAGGACAAAGCTCACACTCTCCAGACAGAGGATGAAAAGGCCTCCAGGATCCTGCCCCTGCCTTCCTTCTCTATTTCACCTCTCCACACATCCCCACCGCACTCCACTCTTAACATACTAAACTGCTTAGAGAGTTCCCCAACCTTGCCATATTCCCCTAACACCCCATCCCCTCGGCACATGGCATGTGCAACGTTTCAAACTCTAGCTCTCTTGTTCTCAGTTCTCACTCCCACCCTTCAAATTCTCTTTGGCCCTAGAATTACTGCCTTGCTGCAGAGGGAGGGGGGTAGAAACTATGGTGGTGTTCTAGTCAGACCAAACATATCCCATTTGAAGATATCTCTTTAGACAATAATCGTTTATTAGTTATCAAGGACATACTATGTGGCAGGCAATAAAATAAAGGCTTTAGATGGATTAACTTATTGTATCTTCAAAACAACTTTATAAAGCAGTTACTGTTATCGTCTCCCACTCTAGCACACAGAGTGAAATAACTTGCCCAGACACACAAGCTGAGATACTGTGACACATGAAAGTTAGTGAATATCATTCAAAAGAGGTCTTACAGTAGGAGTGCTCTGGCCCAACTCTACAGCTGATGCTTTTAGGTATTAGAGCATACTGCTTCCTCTGCAGTAACAACTAAGGCAATTAATGTGATGTAGAATGATGAACAGGCAGAAAGCAGCTCAGGAATCTGCCTGGATGGACCCCAAAGAAAATGCTCCCCGGAGATACGAAAAAGAAGAGCCAAGCAGTAATAACATCCATCACTGAATTTTAGTATACTGTCTCCAATATCAAATGAACACACAGGACACATCTGGAAACCTGCTGTAACCTAAAAATAATGAAAAGCAAAAAACGGGGCCGTTATTTTCATGCTGCGCTGAAGTTGGAAATATATATATATTTTTTTCCCCTAGATCTGATGATTTTATGAGTGATTTCTATGAGAAACCTGAAATATCATAAGCCAGCTGCTTAAAGTTCATAAAGTCCAAAATCATTTTATTTCAAAAAATAATTTACATGGACATCCAAATTTTTCCTTAGTGCTTTTTCTCCAGTGCCCTCTAATGGACATAAGAGGAAAAAGCAAAGGAAAAAAATGGACCAGCAAACTATTCCAAACTTTTACAGTACATGTGAAATTTGCTGAAAGTACATCTTGTGTGTTCTCAGCGCGCACGCACACACACACACGCACACACACACACACACACACACACACACAATGTTAGCAATATGAAGTGGGGATGTGTGGGCTGTGGTTAAGCATTGTACACACATATCAAACGTCACATTATACACCCTAAAAAGAAATCACATTGTACAACCCAAGTACATAAAATTTTATTTGTCAATCATATCTCAATGAAGTTGGAAAAAAAAATTGTCCCAAACTCTTCACCCACTACAAATAAAGCTATAAATATCTTCTCTTAACTTGGAAGATCCAGAAATCTACCTAAATCAGGCATCTCATGCACTGAAATCTATCCCATTTCAAGACAGTTTCACCTTTTAAAATCACTCAGATTTTTATTAAGAGTCATACAATTATATATTTGCTTTGACCCAGTATCTCAACTTGGGGAAAATATAAACCAAGAAAATATCAACACTCTCTTTTAAGTAAAAAAGGTCTCAGACCAGTGCTAATTACAACAGCAGAAAACCTGAAAACAGACTAAACGACCAACTCTAGCAGAATGCATAAGCAAATTTAAAATGTCTAAGCATATTTACTTCTCATTTTAATCTCTCAGGCTCTCAGAGACTGTAATGCATTTTCACGCACAGTTCTTATCTGACTCTCAACAACGCTGTGAGGAAGGCAGAGGTTACGGTCCACGTTTCTCAGACACGGGGATTAAGGCCAGAGAAGATTAAGCTTTGCCCTAAGAGTGCCAAGTTACAAACTGGCTGGCGCAGGCCCTGAACCTACATCCCACAAACTTGTCATTCTTAACAGCTCCTCTGCCAGGGCTTCTAAAATACAAAAGCTACTAAAAGTGACAGCGACAACACTAACACACAGACAAAGTATTAGGAAATAAGTAACAAAATGCTGCAACAGGAACAATCATAATTTTAAATTCGGAAAATAATTTCGGATTCTATAGTTTAGTTTTACACTCATAGAGTATTTTTGGGTTATGATCTCTACAAAAGGAACCAAATATCCCAATATAAGAACGGGCATAGGACAGTGTGTAGTAAAGAATTTGGCCCTGCCCAAAGAGAAGTCTGGCCTCTCCCCAGTTCCTGGAAAGTAACCTCTAACCCCCTGGAACTTCCTGAGTGTTGGGAGTATCTTTATTCATGGTGGGCCCTTCAGAGGCACTTGACAGTTTATGCTATTAGGGTGACTCATGCCAAATTTGGGGGGTACTATGCTGTAGGCTGGATTCAACCCCATGGGCAATCAATCAATCAGGTATGCCTACATAATGAAGCCCCCATAAAAACTCTGGACACCGAAGCTCAGGTGAGCTTCCCAGGTTGGCGATGCTCCACGTGTCATGTCATGCATCTGTGCTGGGAGGGTAGCACATCCTGAGGACAATGAATGAATGCTTCCCAGACTCTGCTCTGTGCATCTCCTCCTTTGGCTGCTTTTTCTGTACCCCTTCCTAGCAATGAACCGTAATCATGAGGGTGACAGCTTTCAGGGAGTTCTGTGAGTCTTTCTAGCAAATGACTGAATCTAAGGGAGGTTTTTAGGACCCCCCCCCCCCAAACTTGCAGTTGGTGTCAGAAGTGAAAGCAGTCTCAGGAACTGTGCCCTCAGACTTTGTAGTCTGTCTAACTCCAGGCAGACAGAAAGATGCTTCACAGGAAAAAAATACATTCAATCTCACTCAAAATTAAAGAAATGCAAATTATTATTTTTTAAGGTTATTATTTTTCACCTTTCAGGTTGGTAAGATTTAAAAGATTGAGAACACCTGGGGGTTGGCAAGGGTTTAGAGAAACAGGCATTCTCATCTCTCTCTTATGCAGTAAGAAGAAATAAAAATGTTTTCAGCTTTTTACAGGGCAATTTAGAAATATCATCAAAATTATAAAATTCTCTTTGATCCAGAAATTTCAATTTTACAAATTTACTCAAGATAAATTTATCAGTCATGAAAAATATAAGAGCAAGAGTGTTCGTTATAGGGAGTTCCCTGGTGGCCTAGTGGTTAGGATTCAGTGCTGTAATTGCTGGGCCCAGGTTCAATCCCTGGTCAGGGAACTCCCACAAGCCACGTGGCACAACCAAAAGAAAAAAGAAAAAAAAAGTACAATTCAGGAATTAAAATAGTTTTTTTTTAAAAAAAAAGAGAGTGCTCATTATAGAAATCAGGAAACACCTAAATGTTAATCAACAAGAGTCAAATAACTATGGGACATAATTGTGGACTACTCCATAAACATTAAAATTAATTAGGCAGATCTCTATCACAGGACTGGAAACCTGCCATGTTAAATGGAAAAAAGTAGTCTGTAGACTTGGAGTACAAAATTATTCTGTGTAGCCAAAAAAACGAAGTTATACCAAAATGCAGGTGTGTTTGTAAAGGCAGTAAAATACCTGGAAGAATAGTGTCAAAGTGTAAACTGCACTGAGCTGTGAAATGTACATTTAAGAAGAATAGGGACAGGGGACTGTATTCTTTGAGTTTTTTAAACATATGTAAACAGGGTATTAAATTAAATGAAACTCCAAAGAGAGGGTCAGATCAAGTTATAAATTTTCAAAGGATGGGACTTCCCTGGTGGTCCAGTGGTTAAGACTCTGTGCTTCCAATACAGGGGACATGGATTCGATCCCTGGTCGGGGAACTAAGATCCCACAAGCCATGCAGCACAGCCAAAAGATAAATTGGAAAAAAAAAAAAATTAAATTTTCAAAGGAAATATCTGAGAACAAGTTTAAGAACTTGAAAAGTGCCTCCCTGACATCAAGGATATGAAAGGGTAGAGAGTACGGAGATAACAAGAGAGGAGTTTTGAGGATTTCTTCAGAGAATATTAGAAAGGTATTTTGAGCTCCTTCATCTGCCTCAAATGAAGAGATGTTTGGGGGTGGAGGGCTGTGTTCTCACCTCAAACCCCAGGAACCTCAAAGAAGCCGCTATGTATCCTCTGCACTCAGACTGGTGAATGCCTCCTGCCCAGGAAATCCAGAGAGCAGAAGGCCTGACTAGTTGCTTTAGCAAGTGAGCACTGTTGCTGGAGAGGAATCAGCCTGTGCTCCCAGAATAAAGAACTCAGGAGCATTCCCTTGGGAGCGGGGTAGGGGTGGGGGAGATCTTCGATCCTGACCCACTGGGCAACCAGAGAGAACAGACGAAAGACCTCAAAAGAGGGGAAACCAGAGGCACAGGGCCCCAAGGAAGGAGTGAGGACCAACGGAAGCACACTTCTCAGAGTACACGTGCTCAGGGCAAGGCGCCAGGTGTGGAGACAGCCACGGACAATGTCTCCAAAGGAGTGCTAAACACGCTGCCTGGAAGAAGAGCCAAGTTTAAACACCTGACAACGAGAGAGCACAAAGTCCCCTTGTGACAGTGCCAAGTAAGAACTTCCCCACTTCTCTTTATCTCCTGCTTCCCCCATCCACACCCCAAACCCTAAGGAGATATTATAAAATAGCTACTAGCAAATAGGCCAGAGAGCAGACAATAAGGAGGGGAGAAGTTTCACTCTGAATTAAACTGGAAACTTGGACTGCGTTTATTTAGTATTACTTAGTATTACATAGGACTGGACATTCTACCGCCAAATTAAGACTTTGTACCTTAAAGTGCCTGTCATACTTTATGACCAAAAATGACCAGAAAAGTCATGGAGTCCACCAGAGTTTTCATCCCAAGACAGGGGAAGGGGTCTCCCTCCCATGCAGGTTGAAAAAGGACAGTAAAACTCAAAATAAAGCAGCTTTTACAATATTTCCCAAAAGTAATCCTTGTTGTAACATAGACTATACCAGTATTTATTACTTTAGAAAGATTTTTCTCTAAGATTTTTAAAATAAGGTTATAAAGACTGTCTGAAGAATATGATATTTTTATAATAAAATAGAGATTTAGGGACTTCCTTGGTGGCGCAGTGGTTAGGAATCTGCCTGCCAATGCAGGGGACACGGGTTTGAGCCCTGGTCCAGTAGGATCCCACATGCCACAAAGCAACTAAGCCCGTGCACAACGACTCAGCCTGCACTCTAGAGCCAGCGAGCCACAACTACTGAGCCCGCGTGCCACAACTACTGAAGTCCATACACCTAGAGCCCCTGCTCCACAACAAGAGAAGCCACCGCAATGAGAAGACTGCACACCACAACGAAGAGTAGCCCGTGCTCTCTGAAACTAGAGAAAGCCTGCACACAGCAACGAAGACCCAATGCAGCCATAAATTAATTAATTAATTTTTTAAAAAATAGAAATTTAGGTGCATATAAAATAAAATTTAAATAAATATTCCAATATTTATTTAATTATTAATAGTGATTTTTAATGAGGAGATGGAATTACTGGTAGGTTTTTGCCCTTTCTCTATTTTCCAAATTTTCATTATTACAAGTATGTTAATTTATAGTGAAAAAACAATTTTTTAATTTAATTTAATTTAATTTTTTTTGGCTGAGCCACTCAGCTTGTGGGATCTTAGTTCCCCGACCAGGGACCGAACCCACGCCCCCGGCAGTGGAAGCACAGAGTCTTAACCACTGGACCACCAGGGAAGTCCCTATAGTGAAAAAAATTTTTAATTTTAACTAGTAAAAATTAAATAAATAATCGTTAAATTTGTTTCCTTAAATTACCATTTGCTATGGTATGAGTCTACCCAGAGTAAAATTAGAAGGTCTTCATGTTTTACAGATATAATAAGTACTCAAGACTTTTATATAATTCAAAACTAGTTATTCACCAACTAGTCCTACCAAAAAATGGTAGAGGGGCTTCCCTGGTGGCGCAGTGGTTGAGAGTCTGCCTGCCGATGCAGGGGACGCGGGTTCGTGCCCCGGTCTGGGAAGATCCCACATGCCGCGGAGCAGCTGGGCCCATGAGCCATGGCCGCTGAGCCTGCGCGTCCGGAACCTGTGCTCCGCAACGGGAGAGGCCACAACAGT
>NW_020837974.1:14161515-14243786 GCF_003676395.1 Aethalodelphis obliquidens
ACCAAAAAAAAAAAAAAAAAAAAAAAAAAAAAGGTAGATATTCTCATATGGCAATATCATAAATAATTCATAATCCAGTTGATACTAGGGTTTTTTTTGTTTTATTTTGTGGGCATAGGAAAATAGTTCCCCTGACACTCTTTATCTTGAAAACTTCAGAAAAGTTGAAAGGTACAATGAAGACCCACATTCCCTTCACCTAGATTCACTACTTTTGCTTGATCAATATCTATCTATAAACACACACACACACACGTTATGCACATGTATGTATGTGTGTGTTATGTATAAAAACAAAATTTTGCTAAACCACTTGAAAGTATGTTGCAGACACCACAGCACCTCACCTTTAAATTACTGCAAAATTCAGCTCCAAGAAAAAGATATGAACCTATAGAACTACACCACCATTATTACAATAAGAAAAATTAACATAAATCTAATATTACCCAATAGAAAATTCAATTCAAATGTCCCCAATGTCAAGACAATGGCCTTTTCTCTTTGATTCAAGATCAAAGTTTATACAATGCATTTGTTCATATTTCATTAGTCTTTTAAAATCTTAGAACAGTACCAACCCCAAGTTTTATTGTTGCTGTTACTGTCTACAACATAGACTCTTTAAAGAGCCTGGCCTGTTGTTTCCTAGACTGTCCCAATTCTGGATTTGTCTGATTGTTTCCCCATTAGATTCAGGTTAAACTTTTTTGACACAAAATTGCATAGATGATGTCGTATATACCTTGCTACAGATCATATCAGGAGGTACATAAGGTCAAGTTGTAACATAAATGATGATGCTAAATTTGATTCTTTGTAAACATACATTTTTCCCTTTATGCTTAGTAAATAATCTACGGGGAATTTATTTTTCCACACTGATTTATTTATTTTTGGCACGTCTAAGTGGTTTAGTTCCTGGCATGATGTTTTGAGACTATGTCAATAACTGTTGCTCAAAGACATTTCACCTAATCCTTGCTTAAATCAATTATTACACTAGGGACTGCAAACAGGTAATTTTCTAATTCTATCATGCCCTCTTTATTTATAATCTGTGAACCTTCTGTAAAGACTTTCTCCTTACAAGAGACACGGAAGGACACTACATAATGATCATGGGATCAATCCAAGAAGAAGATATAACAATTATAAATATATATGCACCCAACACAGGAGCACCTCAACACATAAAGCAACTGCTAACAGCTATAAAAGAGGAAATCAACAGTAACACAATAATAGTGGGGGACTTTAACACCTTACTTACACTAATGGACAGATCATAAAAAATGAAAATAAATAAGGAAACAGAAGCTTTGAATGACACAACAGACCAGATAGATTTAATTGATATTTATAGGACATTCCATCCAAAAACAGCAGATTACACTTTCTTGTCAAGTGCGCAAGGAACATTCTCCAGGATAGCTCACATCTTGGGTCCCAAATCAAGCCTCAGTAAAATTAAGAAAATTGAAATCATATCAAGCATCTTTTCCGACCACAATGCTATGAGATTAGAAATGAATTACAGGGAAAAAAATGTAAACACCACAAACACATGGAGGTGAAACAATACGTTACTAAATAACCAAGAGATCACTGAAGAAATCAAAGAGGAAATCAAAAAATACCCAGAGACAAATGACAATGAAAACACGACGATCCAAAACCTATGGGATGCAGCAAAAGCAGTTCTAAGAGGGAAGTTTATAGCTATACAAGCCTACCTGAAGAAATAAGAAAAATCTCAAATAAACAATCTAACCTTACACCTAAAAGAACTAGAGAAAGAAGAACAAACACAACCCAAAGTTAGCAGAAGGAGAGAAATCATAAAGATCGGAGCAGAAATAAATGAAATAGAAACAAAGGAAACAATAGCAAAGATCAATAAGACTAAAAGCTGGTTCTTTGAGAAGATAAACAAAATTGATAAACATTAGCCAGACTCATCAAGAAAAAGAGGGAGAGGACTCAAATCAATAGAATTAGAAATGAAAAAGGAGAAGTTACAACAGACACCACAGAAATACAAAGCATCCTAGGAGACTACTACAAGCAACTCTACGCCAATAAAATGGACAACCTGGAAGAAATGGACAAATTTTTAGAAAGGTATAACCTTCCAAGACTGAACCAGGAAGAAATAGAAAATATGAACAGACCAATCACAAGTAATGAAATTGAAACTGTGATTTAAAATCTTCCAACAAACAAAAGTCCAGGACCAGATGGCTTCACAGGTGAATTCTATCAAACATTTAGAGAAAAGCTAACACCCATACTTCTCAAACTCTTCCAAAAAATTGCAGAGGAAGAAACACTTCCAAACTCATTCTATGAGGCCACCATCACCCTGATACCAAAACCAGGTAAAGATACTACAAAAAAAGAAAATTACAGACCAATATCACTGATGAATACAGATGCAAAAATCCTTAATAAAATACTAGCAAGCAGAATCCAACAACATATTAAAACGATCATGCACCATGATCAAGTGGGATTCATCCCAGGGATGCAAGGATTCTTCAATATACGCAAATCAATCAATGTGATACACCATATTAACAAACTGAAGAATAAAAACAATATGATCAGGCTTCCCTGGTGGCACAGTGGTTAAGAATCTGCCTGCCAATGCAGGGGACACGGGCTCGAGCCCTGGTCTGGGAAGATCCCACATGCCGCGGAGCAACTAGGCCCGTGAGCCACAACTACTGGGCCTGCGCATCTGGAGCCTGTGCTCCACAACGGGAGAGCCCACAACATTGAGAGGTCCGCGCACCGCAACGAAGAGTGGCCCCCGCTCACCACAACTGGAGAAAGCCCTTGCACAGAAACGAAGACCCAACACAGCCAAAAGTAAATATTAATTAATTAATTATTTTTAAAAAATGGTCTACATCAAAAAAATCTTAAAAAAAAAAAAAAAAACCATATGATCATCTCCATAGATGCAGAAAAAGCTTTTGACAAAATTCAACACCCATTTATGATAAAAACTCTCCAGAGAGTGGGCACAGAGGGAGCCTACCTCAACATAATAAAGGCCATATATGACAAACCCACAGCAAACATCATTCTCAATGGTGAAAAACTGAAAGCATTTCCTCTAAGATCAGGAACGAGACAAGGATGTCCACTCTCACCACTATTATTCAACATCGTTTTGGAAGTCCTAGCCATGGCAATCAGACAAGAAAAAGAAATAAAAGGAATACAAATTGGAAAAGAAGAAGTAAAACTGTCACCGTGTGCAGATGACATGATACTATACATAGAGAATCCTAAAGATGCCACCAGAAAACTACTAGAGCTAATCAATGAATTTGGTAAAGTGGCAGGATACAAAATTAATGCACAGAAATATCTTGCATTCCTATACACTAATGGTGAAAAATCTGAAAGATAAATTAAGGAAACACTCCCATTTACCATTGCAACTAAAAGAATAAAATACCTAGGAATAAACCTACCTAGGTAGACAAAGGACCTGTATGCAGAAAACTATAAGACACTGAGGAAAGAAATTAAAGATGATACAAACAGATGGAGAGATATACCATGTTCTTGGATTGGAAGAATCAACATTGTGAAAATGACTCTACTACCCAAAGTAATCTACAGATTCAATGCAATCCCTAACAAATTACCAATGGCATTTTTTATGGAACTAGAACAAAAAAACCTTAAAATCTGTATGGAGACACAAAAGACCCCGAATAGCCATAGCAGTCTTGAGGGAAAAAAACGGAGCTGGAGGAATGAGACTTCCTGACTTCAGACTATATTATAAAGCTACAGTAATCAAGACAATCTGGTACTGGCACAAAAACAGAAACATAGATCAATGGAACAAGATAGAAAGCCCAGAGATAAACCCACGCACCTATGGTCAACTAATCTATGACAAAGGAGGCAAGGATATACATTGGAGAAAAAACAGTCTCTTCAATAAGTGGTGCTGGGCAAACTGGACAGCTACATGTAAAAGAATGAAATTAGAACACTCCCTAACACCATTCACAAAAAGAAACTCAAAATGGATTAGAGACCTAAATGTAAGACCGGACACTATAAACCTCTTAGAGGAAAACATAGGAAGAACACTCTTTGACATAACTCACAGCAAGATCTTTTTTGATCCACCTCCTAGAGTAATGGAAATAAAAACGAAAATAAACAAATGGGACCTAATGAGACTTCAAAACTTTTGCACAGCAAAGGAAACCATAAACAAGACAAAAAGACAACCCTCAGAATGGGAGAAAATATTTACAAACGAATCAACGGACAAAGGATCAATCTCCAAAATATATAAACAGGTCATGCAGCTCAATATTAAAAAAACAAATAACCCAATCCAAAAATGGGCAGAAGATCTAAATAGACATTTCTCCAAAGAAGACATGCAGATGGCCAAGCACATGAAAAGCTGCTCAACATCGCTAATTATTAGAGAAATGTAAACCAAAACTACCATGAGGTATCACCTCACACCAGTAAGAATGGGCATCATCAGAAAACCTACAAATAACAAATGCTGGAGAGGGTATGAAGAAAAGGGAACCCTCTTGCACTGTGGGTGGGAATGTAAATTGATACAGCCACTATGGAGAACAGTATGGAGGTTCCTTAAAAAACTAAAAATAGAACTACCATATGATCCAGCAATCCCACTACTGGGCATATACCCAGAGAAAACCATAATTCAAGAAGACACATGCACCCCAATGTTCATTGCAGCAGTACTTACAATAGCCAGGTCATGGAAGTAACCTACATGCCCATCGACAGACGAACGGATAAAGAAGATGTGGTACATATATACAATGGAATATTACTCAGCCATAAAAAGGAACGAAATTGGGTCATTTGTTGAGATGTGGATGGATCTAGAGACTGTCATACAGAGTGAAGTAAGTCAGAAAGAGAAAAACAAATACTGTATGCTAACACATATATATGGAATCTAAAAAGAAAAAAAAGGTTCTGAAAATCCTAGGGGCAGGACAGGAATAAAGATGCAGACATAGAGAATGGACTTGAGCACACGGGGAGGGGGAAGGGTAACCTGGGACAAAGTGAGAGAGTGGCATGGACTTTATACACTACCAAATGTAAAACAGATAGCTAGTGGGAAGCAGCCACATAGCACAGGGAGATCAGCTTGGTGCTTTGTGACCACCTAGGGGGTGTGATAGGGAGGGTGGGAGGGAGATGCAAGAGGGAGGAGATATGGGGACATATGTATATGTATAGCTGATTCACTTTATTATACAGCAGAAACTAACACACCATTGTAAAGCAATTATATTCCAATAAAAATGTTAAAAAGAAAAAGTCCAAAAAAAAAACTTTCTCCTGTGCCTCCCTTTTTTTTTTTGAGTAGCACAAGGATTGATTTTTTTTTTAATTTGATGTAATATAATCCATTATGTTCATCATTATGTTGATTTTTGATGTTCAAACTGCCCCATATTTGGCCTGTGAGAAACTCCTCAAGCTGGTTCCTATATCCTTTAGACACTGAGGACCTACCTACTCAACAAGACATCCCAGGCTCATCTGTTACACTCCCTTCCCCAACCCTGGAATCAGCCATTTCTTCAAGGAGCCTTAGTTCCTTTTAGTAGGGTAATGATTTTAGAAAACAAGATCTGAGTGCTTACTCTGTTTGTTTCTAGGTCTGTGGCACAATAAAGAATACATCTGGTCTTTGTCCCTAGCTCCTGGCACAGAGCTTCAAAAAACTCTGGCATTTCCTAAAGAGACAGAAGTGTCTTTGTTAGGCTAACGAGGTGACTCACAGTGGGCCCCTAGATAGCTTCAGGAAAAGAGCTGGTCACCAGAAGACAATCACATAATGCAACTTTGGGCCAGCTGGATCTCCAGAGACATGAGGGGGAGGGGAGGCTGGCTGGAGATTGAGTTCAAACACCTAGCCAATGATCTAATTAATCATGCCTACATAATGAAACCCCAATAAAAATTCTGGATGCTAAAGCTCAGTAGAGGGCTTCCCTGGTGGCGCAGTGGTTAAGAATCCACCTGCCAACACAGGGACATGGGTTCGAGCCCTGGTCCGGGAAGATCCCACATGCTATGGAGCAACTAAGCCTGTGCACCACAACTTCTGAGCCTGCGCTCTGGAGCCCACAAGCCACTACTGAGCCCACGTGCCACAACTACTGAAGCCCGCGCGCCTAGAGCCGGTGCTCTGCAACAAGAGAAGCCACTGCAATGAGAAGCCCGCACACCGCAATGAAGACTCGACACAGCCAAAAATAAATAAATAAACAAATAAATTTATAAAGTAAAAAATAAAGCTCAGGAGAGCTTCCTAGGTGGTGAACACATGGATGGGGTGGGAGGGTGATGTGCCCAGATTCCACGATGAGGGGGCATAGAAACTCTGGGTCTCTTCCCCAACCCTCCACTCTCAGATCTTGCCCTACGCTTCCTTTCCATTTGGTGGTTTCTGATTTGTATCCTTCGCTACAAAACTGTAACCATAAGTCCCTGACTTAAAATGGTTTGATGTTGCGAAAGCGATACAAATTTAGTAGACACCTTACTTCGAATTTTGAATGTTGGTCTTTTCCCAGGCTACCCATATGCAGTACAATACACTCTTGTGATGCCAGCAAGCCAAGGCTCCCAGTCAGCCACACAATCACAAAGGAGCATAAACAACCAATACACGCAAAACCATTCTGCACCCCTATAACCACTCTTTCACTTTCAGTACGTTATTCAATAGATTACATGAAACATTCAACACTTCATTATAAAACAGGCTTTATGTTAGATGATTCTGCCCAAATGTAGGCTAATTTAAGTGTTCTGAGTATGTTTAAGGTAGGTTAGGCTAAGCTTTGATGTTTGATAGGTTAGGTGTATTAAATATGTTTTTGACTTACAAAATTTTCAACTTAAAATGGGTTGATTGGGACATAACACCATTGTAAATCAAGGGAGATTTATACAGTGCTTTCAGTGAGTTGAGTCATCCTAGCAAATTATCGAACGTGAGGGGATCGGACATGAGAACCCCCATACTTATGACCAGTTGGTCGGAAGTCCAAGTGGACCCTTAGACTTACAGCTACCACTGAAGTGGAGACAGTCTTGCACAGGACTATGGGGGGTCTGACACTAACTCCAGGTAGTGCCAGAACTGAATTGAACTGCAGGTCATTTGAATTAACTGGGTGTTAGTTAGTGTCAGAACATGAAAGGTCCTTTCAACAAACACAGCCACAAAATATTATTTATACACACACACACTTAAATTATAAATTTGCAAATATAACATGACAATAAACGTACATTTTTAAAAATCTTAAGTTCGTATCAGCCTCCACATCATACCACCTGGAAATCACATTAATGCACATGGATCCACTTTATTATTTTTCACAGCTGTACAACAGTATTATACTGTGTGGGTACATCATGCTTTTTTCAGCCAGTATCCAATAGCTGTTTGTTAAACTTGCTGCAAGGTATAACCTCGTGCAGATGCTGTTTTGTATTTGTGAAGATGTATCTTCAAGGCAAATTTATACATCTGGGCCTGCGGATCACGCGTAAATGCGTGTGAATTTGGTAAAGACTGCCCAAAGCCCCTGCATACGGGTATACCATTCTGGACTCCCATCAGAAAGGTATGGGTGCCTGTTTCCACAGAGCCTCACCAATTGTGCATTGTCCAACTTTTGAATTTCTGCTATTTTTCTAGGTGAGAAATGTATATCAGTGTAGTTTTAATTTGCATGTCCTTTATTACGAGTGAATTTGAGGATTTTTTCATATGTTTAAAGTCTATTTGTAGAGGTTTTTCTGAGACTCGCCTATTCATGTGTTTTTCCTATTTTTTTCTACTAAAGTCTTTTTTTTTTTCATTCAATTTTTAAGAGTGCTATGTATGGTAGAAAAATTAACTCCTTCTTTATAGTATAAGGGGCAAATATTTTCCCTCACTTTATCATTTGTCTTTTGATTTTGTCTATAGTTATGTGAATTTTTTAAAAAATCACTGATATTCAATGTTTTATTGTTTCCAGATTTCAGATCATATACAAAATCTTTTTTCAAGTTTTAAATAATGCATCTAATTCTATTATTTACGTATTTTTCAACATTTATATCTCTGATTGGTGATCTACCTCAGATTGGAGTTTATCCTGATGTATGTATGAGCTTCAGAGCCAATTTATCTTTTCACGAGTAGCTAGCCAGTTGTCAACATCATTTATCTTAAAAGTACATCTTCCCCCTGAGGAAAAGAGACACCACCTTTATCATATATGAAATTCCCTATATTCTTGGATTTATTCCTGGAATTTTATTCTGTTGCATTGGTCTGTCTCATCGGGAGCCAGTACAACAGTGTCAGTTACAGATGCCTTGTAGTAAGTTTAAATACCTGGTAGGGCTAGCCTTTCTCATCATGACTTTTGCCAAAGTTTCCCTAACTACCCTTGCATGTTTATTTTTCCACATGAATCAACCAGTCTAGCTCCAAAAAAAAAATACCTTACTGGAATTTTAATGGGATTGCATCAAATGCATGTATTAACTTAAAAGAACTGACAGCGTTACGATACTGAGTTACCATATCTAAAAACGAGGAAGCTCTTTTCATTTGTTCAAGGCACTTTTAGATCTTCCAGGAATGTTTTAAAGTCTTCCTCGTAGAGATTTAAGATTATTTCTTCAGAAGTGTATCCCTATGTGCGTGCTTATTTTTTATGTAGCTGCTGTAAATGGGGTCCTCTCCCACCACAGCTTCTAACTGGTTATTATCTGGGAATATAAAGGGCGTTGACTTTTTACCTTACTATGGCCTGCTGCCTTACTGAACTGTTTCATTTGAGTTTGTGTTAATTTTATCATAGGCTTTCCTGGATTCTTCCACAGTTTGCTTCTTTTGTTTCTAAGACTTATGCAATCAATACATTTTTACCTTAGGATATTCTCATTTCCCAAAACTCACACATAAATTGAGACTTTATATTTTTATATTATTGTATATATAATGTTATTTCAATTTTAGATCATTAGACTCTGCATAAAACCCTACTACACCATACATTCTCTTACTCTTCGAGTAACTAAGACAATGACAACCTAGATGAACATTTCCTAGATTCCTAGGGCCTCCACCTAATCTGACCTCAACACCCACAGACCACCGTGCCATCCCTAAGCCCAACACCACTCGGTCTACGACAGGGAAGCACTTTTCCATGAGGGTTCCACTGGGAATATCAACACCAATCTTATCATGCTGCTCAGCCTGTCATCTTCAGCCACAACACTGAGGAAAGTCCCTAACCATCTACCCTTTCCTCAGTTATGTCTATTCTACTACGGGCTCATTTCCACAGGGCTGAGAAAGATTTTCATGTTATAATGGCCAAAAAAAGTATAAAACTCTCAAAACAGGAGGCAAAGAACTAAAACTGTCCAATTATGAGCTCAGATGGACTATGCACCAATACAGATGCTAGATGTCAACCAACTGTCGGATCCCAGCTCACCATTTCCCAAAATTACAGTACCTTTTCTTTCTTCATACGATCCATAATCTTGCCGAGGTCTTCAACATCAATGACAGATTTTAGACTCTGATGGTCCTCAGTACCAGACTCTTCCTCACTGGTGCTCCCAAAGGGCTCTTCCTGCTGGAACATCAATGCTTCAGAAATACACTGTGCAAAGCAGCAAAGTGTCTAATGTTCATTCCCAGATTGTAAGTTCACTGGATGGACTTGAGATATTTGGGGCTAGAGGCCAGCCAGCCTCAGGCCAAATCTAAAGGAGCCCATCATTTATACATTATCTATGGCTACTTTCTTAATAATATGACAGAGCTGATAGCTGCAACAGAAACAATATGGCTACAAAGCTGCAGTGGAACCATGGAGTCTTAACCACTGGACTGCCAGGGAAGTCCCTACATTTTAAAAGCATAATTTTAAACGTATTATGGAGTTGGCAAAAACGTAAGGAATCCAAAGAGGACAAATATGAACTAAAAAGGGGAATCCTAGGAGGTAAGTGACAAATGGAGCTGAGAGTATCTGCTGAATCTGTAGAACCTATTTTGACAGCAGGACAGGACAAGGGAAGAGCAGGTAAAGTTGAAGGGATGATACTAGGAGGAAATTCTCACACAGGAGACAAGAGTCAAAGCTGGGGACCCACAAGGCTGCATACCTGGTGTAAAGATAAACTAGAAAAAATGTTCTGTACAAGCAGAGAAAGCAAGAAAAACACGCACAGAATTTGGGGGAAAGAACGGAGCAAAGAATAGATAGAGGGATTTTATTTGGAGGTTTTAAGGTTTCTAGGAGGGGTGAAGAAAGATTATATAATACAAATTCAGAACCAAATTAAACTTGGGTTCCACTCCTAACTAGAAGACAATGGATCATGCATTCCATTTTCTGAAAGAAAATAACTCCCATCTAGAATTCTATACGCAGCCAAAGTATCAATCAACTGTGAAGATGGGATAAAGACTCACAGATATGAAAAGTCTGAAAATTCACCTTTAAAACACCCTTTCTCAAAGAGCTACTGGAGAATGTGCTCCAAAAAACAAAAGTCAGTAGAGAGATAAGAAGATATGAGACACAAGAATTAGGGGACCCAAGAAGCTGGCGAGAGGAAGGCTGTGGATGGAAGACACAGGACTTCAGCTGCAGCAACGCTTAGAGGGCAGCCACGCCACAGTGGAGCAGAACGAGAGGGCACACGAGAAGCCACCAAGAATCAATAACAACTACAGAATACTGAAAAACAACTTTCAGTTCTGTTAGTTCTGGAATTAGTGATGGTTATAGAGAAATCAAAACATATGTAGCAACAGGGGACTTCCCTGGTGGCACAGTGATTAAGAAGCCGCCTGCCAATGCAGGGGACATGGGTTCAAGCCCTGGTCCAGGAAGATCCCACATGCCACAGAGCAACTAAGCCCGTGCACCACAACTACTGAGCCTGCACTCTAAAGCCCGTGAGCCACAACTACTGAGGCTGCGTGCCACAACTACTGAAGCCTGTGCACCTAGAGCCCATGCTCCATAACAAGAGAAGCCACCGCAATGAGAAGCCCATGCACCACAACGAAGAGTAGCCCCCACTCGCCACAACTAGAGAAAGCCTGTGCGTGGCAACGAAGACCCAACGCAGCCAAAACTACAATATAAATAAATAAATTTATTTTTAAAAATGCAGCAATAATCTTAAGGAGAATAAGTGTATAAGAATGAAAATATAATAATCCAGTATATAGGGCAGATACACAAATACGTACACAGTTACAATAATGACAATGAATAATGGTTCAACCAGAAAGTGTGATACAACCATACAAGAGGAAGGGAAGTGATGCTGTGTGTGTGTGTGTGTGTGTGTGTGTGTGTGTGTGTGTGTGTATGATTTTGAAATTTTTAAAAAATCAATAGCAAGAAGGGACTATTATTTAAGAATATAAATGAAAAAGGTAAAAGAATTAAAAGTGGCTGTCTTGGGAAAATAAGAATTAGATAGAAATAGACAAGGAAGTAGTGTTTAATTATAAGCCTCTAAGTACTATTTGAAGTTTTATATGTACAAGTGTTACTTTTGATTTTAAAAATATTTTTTGACTTAAATTTTTTTAATGTTAAAAACTATGAGTGGTATCAGCAAAAACGCCAGAGTAGGTAACTCCAAGGGCTTGTTCCCCCACAGACACACCTAAAAATTAAGCAAAAACCAACAGATGTCATTTTGTCAGAACTCTGAGAATTAGCCAAAGGCTTACAAAAACCAAGTAAACACGGAACCAAGAAAAAGGAAAATTAAAGTCAGGTATATAGGTTAAATATAAAAGTCAGTATTACTGTAATTTTTGATTATAATTCCTTTTTCCCTATATGATTTAAAAGACAAACGCATAAAATAACTAACTATAAATCCATGTTAATGGGCACACAACATGTAAACTCATAATTTGTGACAGCAATAACATAGAGGGGACGTGACAGAGCTGAATAGGAGCACAGTTTTTGTATATAAAGGTGATGTTAATACAAATAGAGTGGTGTAAGTCAAAGAGGTTAACTGCAATCCCCAGGGTGACTACCAAAACATAACTTAAAAATGTACAGAAATGAAAATGAGAAAGGAATCAAATTGGTACACCACAAAAAAAAACAATAAAACACAAAAGGCGGCAGTAATGGAAAAATTAAGGAACAAAAAGATGTAAAATATATAGAAAGTATAATTAAATGACAGAAGCGTTTGCTTATCAGTAATTATTATAAGTGAAAATGGGTTAAACTCTCCAATTAAAAGGCAGAGACAAGTAGAATGGATCAAAACAAAGAAGAAGGAAGGGAACCAACTCCACTTTGTCTACAAGAGACTCACATTAGCTACAAAGATAAGAACAGGTTGAAAGTCAAAGGACAGAAAAAGATATTCCAGGGAATTCACTGGTGGTCCAGTGGTTAGGACTCTGTGCTTCCACTGTAGGGGGCCTGGGTTTGATCCCTGGTTGGAGAACTAAGATCCTGCAAGCCACGTGGCATGGCCAAAAAAAAAAAAACATAAAAAAAAGAAAGAAAAAGATATGCCATGCAAATAATAACCAAAAGAGAGCAAGGGTAGCTATACTAACATCAGACAAAATAGACTTTAAGCCAAGAATTGTTACAAGAGACAAAGGATATTATATATTGATAAAAGTATTAACCCACCAAGAAGACTTAATGATTATAAACATATATGGACCTAACAGAGCTCAAAACATATGAAGTAAAAATTGACAAACTGAAGGGAGAAAAGATAATTCTATAACAGTTGGAAACTTCAATACCCCACTTTCAATAATGGATAGAACAACTGGATAGAAGATCAATAAGGAAATAGAGGACTGGGACAACACTATAATCCATTAGACCTAACAGATATATAGAGAACATTCCACCCAAAAACAGGAGACTACACATTTTTCTCAAGTGCACATGGAATATTCTCCAGGACAGACCACACATTAGGCCACAAAACAAGATTAAAATCAACCAAAGTATCTTCTCTGATGACTGTGGAAATAGCTTCTAATGGAATAAAATACGTAAGAAAAAATTTAACCAAGGTAAAACACTTGGACACTGAAAACTCAAAATATTGCTGAAAGGAACTAAAGACCACATAAATAAATGGAAAGACAGCCCGTGTTTACGGACTGAAAGACTTTATACTGTTAGGATGACAATACTATCCAAAGTGATTTACAAACTCAATACAGTCCCTATCAAAAGCCCAACAATGTGTTTTGCAGAAATGGAAAGACTGCTTCTCAAATTCATATGGAATTGCAATGAACCCAAAATAACCAAAACAACACTGAAAAAGAACAAAGTAGGAGGACTCCTGATGTCAAAACTTAACTACAAATCTACAGTGTGGTACTGACCTAAGGAGAGACATACAGATCAGTGGAACAGAATCCAGAAATAAACTCACACATCTGTGGGCAATGGACTTTTGACAAGGGTGCTATCCATTCAGTCGAGAAAGAATCGTCTTCTCAACAAATGGTGCTGGGACAAATGGATCTACACATGCCAAAGAATAAAACTGGACCCTGACCTCACACCATACACAAACATTAACTCAAAATGAAGCAAAGACCTAAATATAAGAACTAAAACTATAATATTCTTAGAAGAAAACATAGAAATAACTCTTCATAACCTTGGATTTGGCAATGGATTCATATATATGACCCCTACAGCATGAGCAACAAAAGAAAATATGGACAAACTGATCTTCATGGAAATTAATAACTTTAGTGCATCAAAAAACATGACCAAGAAAGTGAAAAGGAAGTCTATATGGGAGGAAATATTTGCAAGTTATATATCTGGTAAGAGATAAACAAAAAGGACCTACTGCATGGCACAGAGAACTATATTCAATATCTTGTAATAACTATAAGTGGAAAAGAATCTGAAAAAGTATATACACATATGCGTTTATATATATAAATATATGTGTGTGCATATATAACTGAATCACTTTCCTGTACACATGAAACTAACACAGAATTGTAAATAAACTACACTTCAATAAAAATTTTAAAAATTAAAAAAATAAACAAAAATTAAAAAACCCTCAAGGAGACATCACTTCACACTCACTAGAACGGCTACAATTAAGAAAAAAAAAAAGTGTTGACAAGGATGGGGAGAAATTGGAAGCCTTGTACATTGCTGGTAGGAATGCAAAAAGGTGCAGCCTTGGGGCTTCCCTGGTGGCACAGTGGTTGAGAGTCCGCCTGCCAATGTAGGGGACACGGGTTCGTGCCCCGGTCTGGAAGGATCCCACATGCCACAGAGAGGCTGGGCCCGTGAGCCATGGCCGCTGAGCCTGCGCGTCCAGAGCCTGTGCTCCGCAATGGGAGAGGCCACAACGGTGAGAGGCCCGCGTATGGCAAAAAAAAAAAAAAAAAAAAGGTGCAGCCACTGGGGAAAACAGCTTGGTGGTTCCTCAAAAAGTTAAACATAGAATTACCACAAGATCCAGCAATCCACTCCTAGGTATATACCCAAAAGAACTGAAAAGTTACTCAAACAAACACCTGTACATGAATATCATAGCAGCACTATTCACAATAGCCAAAAGGTAGAAAAAACCAGAATTCTCATCAACAGATAAATGGATCAACAATTCCATTCAATGGAATATTATTCAGCCATAAAAAGGAATGAAGTACTGACACATGCTACAACATGGATGAAACTCTTTTATGCTAAGTGAAAGAAGTCAGACAAGAAAGGTCACATATTAATGATTCCACTTGTATAAAACATCCAGAATAAGTAAATCCATAGAGACAGAAAGCAAAGTGGAGGTTGTCAGGGCTGAGGGAAAGGGAGTGAAGAGTGACTGCTTAATGGGTAAGTGTTTTTTTTGAGGTGATGAAAAGGTATTGGAACTTGATACAGGCAGTGGTTACACAAAATTGGGAATGTACTAAATACCACTAGATTGTATGTATTTTAAAATGGTTAATTTTATGCTTTGCAAATTTTACCTCAAATTTTTTTTAAGTTTTTTAAAATGGTAGGAGCCAACTGGAGGGAAGATAAACAAATGAAAGCAAAGAGACTGGCTAGAAAAAGAGCAGAAAAATGAAACAGCAGCTGAAAGGCACAGAACAAAGGAAAGGCTTGTTTCTTATTTGCTTTCTGTGTTTGTTTAAACGCAGGTGATTCCTGTGTTTAAACAAACGTGTTTAGAGCACGTTTATGTATTTCTGGGGACCACCTAGGAGAGAGAGAGAGATTAACAGTGCAGGGGAGAGACATACAATATATGAAGGAACAAAGGGAACAAAGTCCTTGATCCCAGAGCATGCACAGAGTGGGCTTGACAGGAACTAGATACTTGGTCTCTGTGGCAGAAAAGATGGCAGGATTTGTAGACAGCGCGGGGAGGCTCTAAGAGAATTCTCTGTCGGCTTCCTATGAGAGATGGAGGAAGGGGTGGGGGAAAAAGAGCACTGAACAGTGGTCTCGGAGAGTGAGAGGATGCTGGAGACTGGGGGCAGTTCTGGCTGCACACCTGAGCCCGTGGTCACCAATCTGTGGTCAAAGAGAAGGCAGACAGGTTCCAACCTGGCTTGGGGCTTAGCCAACTGGGTTGGAAGAGGGAGTGGATGGCAAGAGAATTGAAGATGTATTTAAGAGAACGAGTATAAAATTCAAACTGGGTAAAGACAGAAGTGAAGTAAGCAGTTAGCACTACCCTGTGAAAAAAACGTGGGGTCCAAAGAACTTTAAAGTAAGAGCACCAGAGAGGGCTCAGAGTTCAGGTCATAGGGACATGAAATGTCAAAGGTGAGCACGGAAGTGGGAGGCCGAGGTCACTGGAGAAAATGGTTCCTGGGGGTGTGAAGGCCAGGAAAGGGACAGGATAAATCATCTATGTGGATGGCTCAGCCACAAAGAGGAATGACAGGAACAAGGGTGGCGAGAAAGACAGGGAATCAGAATGTCAAGTTGTTCCCAAATGATGCAAGCGACCAGGTGGCCCAAAAACAACAGTAGTGATATAGCCTGATGTAACACGAGCTTCAAAGGAACTGGGGTATCTGAAGAAAGAGAAATTTTTAGAATGTGAGGGATGAAAGAAAGGAATCTGGGATGACTCGCAGCCTTCAAGTTTGAGTGATTAACGGAGGTTAAAAGAGGTTGGGAGGAATATGTGGTTTAGGGGTAAAAAGACATGAGCTCAGCCCGGGACATATTCAACTTCTCCAGACCCGTTTCCTAACCTGCAAACTGGGGTAGAAACCTACTGGATTCCAGCAATGCAACAATTAAAGAACATATTTAGGAAAGCATCCAGCACAACATAGCTTATCCTAAGATCCCACTCTCTCTAGAACATCCCCACATGAGTTTCAGCTCTTCCTTCTAACCAGAGGCCAAGGAAAGAGCTTCCCAGGACAGAGGAAAGGTTCAGCACCTCCAAATGCAGGAGGAAAACAGGGAGACATGGACACGTGGGCTCCGTACCTCAGTGTCTCTCTGATGGAATCCCTCTTGAGCGTGAGACCCTGGCTCCATTGCCTCTGAGCCGTGCTGATTAGACTCGCACTTGCCTTTCTTGCAGTTGCCACCACAGGGTTTTCTCTCTCCTTTACAGAGCGCCTGTAGCCGGGAGATGAACCTAGCCTTCCACGCTGTGAAGTCGGCCTCAATGCTGCCGTGTTTGCTTTTAACCACGTTGCAGTCACCCTCCCCTCGGGACATCACGCGATGGGCGCCGAGCATCCAGAGCCACTTGTCCACGTCCTTCCCCACCTGCAGGAGAAAGAGACAGGTGAGCTACAACAGTCCTCCAGATCCGAGGCTGGCAGCCTGCTCTGCGACAGCCTGGGGTTCCACTGGGGCCCTGTTCCCGGCCGCTGCTAGGAAGAAGGAACTGCCCAGTCAAAAGGGCTTCAGGCCCTCCAGCCATCGATACGTTCAGGTAAGATTCTGTGGAAGATTTTTTTTTTTTTTTTAAATATAGGGACCGACAAATTATTTTGTTAAACTAAGGGTTAGTACCTGATGAAGAATTTGAAAACTAGTCTTCTAAATCATGGTCAGAATGAAATCACTCAGTAGCAAAATCAGTTCCTTCTAAAATAAAGCCTCTGGGGTCAAAGACCATTAAACAACAAAGTACAAACGGAGCCCATTTGGCAAGACTCATGATTTCATAAGCCAGAGATGCATTTTATTACAGTATGAAGCACTTAAGCTGAGGCACAGGAGTTATCATGAAGTACAATTAAGAGTTCAAAAACTTAACAGGCTTCCTAAGTGGCAAGGCAGTAAACAAAATATTTACATATCTGAATTTTACCTTGTGTCTACTTTCTTTGAAAATATGAAGGGGGGGGCAGGCACAGAGAATACACATCTTGATAGAACAGCTGGATGAAAACAACTTTTACAGAAAGATCTCCACCTTCATCTTTCCTCACATTCTACCAAAAATAGGTGAGCCGAGCTGGGCTCACATCTGGGGAGAGGTACACGTAAAAAAATTCTGATCACTTTTCAGAACCACTAAGAAACTGAGAGCCTCCACATTTTTCTTTTTTTTTTTTTTTTTTCGGTGGCGGGCCTCTCCCGTCGCGGAGCACAGGCTCCAGATGCGCAGGCTCAGCAGCCATGGCTCACGGGCCCAGCCGCTCCGCGGCATGTGGGATCCTCCCGGACCGGGGCATGAACCCATGTCCCCTGCATCGGCAGGCGGACTCTCAACCACTGTGCCACCAGGGAAGCCCACACATTTTTCTTTTTTAAAGTATAGAGAATGCAAAGGAAAAGGAGCCAAGTTAATTTCACTCAGAAAAAAGGATCCAAGAGAACAAAAGAAACAATTAATATTTTATTACATAAAGGGCAGTGAATGTTTTTCTTCTATTTCATCACTTTACAAAGTAATGATTAGGGACTTCCCTGGTGGCGCAGTGGTTAAGGCTCCATGCTCCCAATGTAGGGGGTCCAGGTTCGATCCCTGGTCCAGGGATGAGATCCCACATGCATGCCACAACTAAGGAGCCCGCCTGCCACAACTAAGGAGCCCGTGTGCCACAACTAAGGAGCCCACCTGCCACAACTAAGACCCGGCACAAACAACTAATAAATAAATAAAATTTAAGAAGAAAAAGAAAAGAAAAGTAATGATTAAAAGACAAGTTAACTTTGTGAAGAATTAGTTTGGGCAGTAAAGGTCATTCCACAACAGAACAGGTAGTTGAGAAAGTCCAAAGAATCAGGGACCTTCCATCTACAAGGTCCTGCCTGGGGGCAGGAGGCTAGACTCTGGCCATGAATACAAGCCGCTAAGACGCTAGACAACAGGAGGCATTTTCATTCATTTTATTCAATAAAAATTTACTGAGAGCCTCCTATACAGTAGCAATTCCCAGCGATAAAAAGAATAACACAAAAAGTTTATTAGTAAGTACCAGAGAGTACAGATTGTCTCACATACACCCACATATATGTACCTGTGTAGGTGATTTTTTTTTTTCACTTAAGAGAATGTATCCCTACAATTCAACACGTACCTACCTTGTACCTACCTTGTTGAAGTGGCTCACGTATGCAGAATTTCCCAGGCCAAACACTGCGTATCTCACACCCTTCAGGTACGTTTTGCCAAATCGAAAGTCATTGGCTGCTTCCTCTAGCCACCTGCAGAACCACTCTGCGCTCTCAGTCGGCCGACCGTCAGTGTAGGTAGCAACCAGGAAGGCAGAGACATTTTTACTGGTAACCTAACCAACAAAGTCATTATTTCAGAAGAGTAGCCAAGATATAAAGTTATCTCAATGAAGAAAATCCTTTTTGAAATGCTGACATTCATATCACACTAACCTCTAAAGACAAAGAGTGCTTTTAGAAATGTTACTTATTTTCAAAAGAGAAAGCAAACAGGGCCAGGACCCTGCACAGGGGAGAAAGCCCACCACACCTCCTGGTGCCCTTCACCATGTACTTCATCCCATTTCCCAGACTATAAATTCCTATCAGCTCCTGCTTGTCATATTGGAAACAAAAGCCAAATCAGTCAGGAAGAAATACAGAAAGATCTCTAAAAAATGCCCTGAAAAATCAAAGCCATAAAACGTTAAATGTAAAGTGACTTAACACTTGGCACCATCATCTCCACGGGAAACAAAACACATCTTCAGTCCTGTGAGCCACAGTATTTCATCTGCTCGAGTGCATCTTCACAGTTCCAAGTCAGGAGGTAAGTTATAAGTAATCCCTTACGAATAATTAAGTATCCAAGCTTGCTAATAATTTTTTTTTTTTTTGCTAATAATTTTTAACAAATAATTTAGAGCAGATTCAAGCTCACTCACTTGTACTCCAACGTTTTCTTGGGGGAGAAAGAAATGCACATTTACAGCTAGAGGTTTATCCACTAAGAAGGGACTGGCAAATTACAGCCCGCAGGCCCAGTCCCACTCACTGCCTGTTTTTATAAATAAAATTTTATTGGAACACAGCCACACTCACTCATTTACATACCATCTCTGGCTGTTTTGTGCCTCAAAGGCAGAACTCAGTAGCTGCGTGCCCACAAAGCTGAAGATATTTACCATCTGGCCCTTTATAGAAAAGGCTTGTCAATGCCTGTTCCACCTGCTTCTCCAACTTTAGCTGCTTCAGAATCACCTGGGGCACTTGTTAAAACACAGCCCCACATCCAGACTTTGATTCCGCGGGGCTGGGCTAGGACCTGAGAATCTGCATTTCTAACGAGTTCCCAGGAAATGCTGATACTGTCGGTTCAAGGACCACGCTTGGAGAACCGCTGCTGTCAGGCCAACTTCCCTACCTGGGCATGGCTAGAGGAGGGGGCGGCGCATTCCTCAGGTGATGAAATGAAGCTCTCACAGATATGACGTTACACCTGGAGGTCACACAGCCAGTTAAAGAGATTTCTCTAACTCCAAAACCCATACTGCTTCTGGCACCCAAGTGGCTCCTGACCTTTCAGCAGGCCTACACGTGGTTCACATGCCCGGCACATGGCCATCAGTGACAACCCTCTTTGATTACGACAGTCAAAGCAGGAGGGAACTTCCAACCACCCAAGCTTTCAGTCTAACACCCCAGAGGGGCCGGCCCCACATCACTCACGCCCGAGTCAGCACGCCACCACACACTCAGCACCCCTGACTGACACTGAACGCTCTACCGACTGGAATCCTTTAGCGTGAAAATTAAATTTATTCTGAAGAGTCTTTTTATCGCAGAACACAGGAGATCAATTAAATTTGAAAGTTGTGATTGAAGGGAAAATAAGACAATTACCAACCTCTTCTACTAGATGGTCATCTGGGTCATATTCCTTCAGATTAATAAGTGCCACAGGCAGACCAAGGGAGCTAACTGCTTCGGCAAGAACTGTCGCAAATCCCTGATAGGAGGGAAAAAAATCAAATAAAGTCTTCAATAAGCTAAATAAATGAAAAATACAGTCTTCATTTATTCCTGTTGGCAAGGTAGTGAGGCATTTAGCATGAAAAGCTTTTCCGGTGACTGACATGTATCACCATAAACACAAATTCTATTCTCATTTCTACCATTTTCTCAAGCATCTTTACAGAGATCATCACTCAGCTGTGTTGTTCTCCCTCTACAAGTACATATGTGGGATTATATGTACTTATTATATGTACTGGTAGACATTTCAGCTGTTTGCCCCACTAGAATAAACATATAGATGGAGAAGAAATACCATAGTGGGAAGAGAGTGGGGAATATGAGAACTGTGAGCACATTTCTGGAAGACAGAAAGCAAAAAGCAGCAGGCTGACAGACAGAAGCAAGCCTCGGGGGACACAGAAAACCAGAGGGGCTCTGGGATCAGTCAGTCACTGGGGCAAAAATGGGAGGGAGGGGCTTCCCTGGTAGCGCAGTGGTTGAGAGTCCGCCTGCCGATGCAGGGGACGTGGGTTCGTGCCCCGGTCCGGGAAGATCCCACATGCCGCGGGGCGGCTGGGCCCGTGGAGCCATGGCTGCTGAGCCTGCGCGTCCGGAGCCTGTGCTCCGCAACGGGAGAGGCCACGGCAGTGAGAGGCCCGCGTACCGCAAAAAAAAAAAAAAAAAAAAAAAAAAAAAAAAAGGGAGGGAGCAGTGGGCCAGAGAAGACCCTGTGGAATACAGAGAATCCGTATTATGTGGTACCAGCGCACACAGAGCCTTAGCGACACTCACCTTTTACCCCCAGGCAGACCCCTGCCAGCCTCTTCTCCAAACAAAATGAACCAAATGGCTGGGGAAAGCTACAACTTCTAGCCAGATGTTGGTACCCCAGGAAATTCTCTTCCTCTTTCTGGCTTGGTAGCCTAACACTTGGCTCGCCACCTGCCAGGACTAAAGCTAAGCCTGCCCTCGCCATTTACTGGGCATCCACCAGGCCAGTCTCAGCTCTGGGCGATATTACCCAACAGGAAACAAGGCACACATGTTCCCTGCCCTTAAGGAGCATCAGGGAACATCCTCAAGGAGATATTCTAATGGACGGAGAGAGAACAAACACACAAATGAGAAAATACACAGTATATCGCATGGTGACCAGTGCTGTGGAGGAAAAGAGGATAAGGCGTAAGAATACGGTATTGGAGGCATGGGGAGAGTTGTTATTTTACATAAGGAGGGCCAGGACAGGTGTATATAATAAAAAATAAATATTTGGTCTTTGCCTCCAGGGAGCTCCTAGAGCTCCTAAAATCCTTGGAACTTGCTGTCTTTGGTATGTTAATGAGATGACTCATTGGGGTTGCGGTGGGGGACTAGATGGCTTCAGGATGGGGGCTGGTCAGCAGAAAACCAACCCTGGGATTAAAGGCTTAGAACTTTCAACATCTTCTCTCCCTGTGGGGAGGGGAGGGGAGGGGTGGCAGGAGATGAAGTTCAATCAGATATGGTCGATGATTTAATCAGTCATGCTTACGTAATGAAATCTCCATAAAAAACCCTAAATGACAGGGATTGGGGGACACATTGATATGCCGAGGAGGTGGCACGTTGAAATAGGACACAGAAGCTCTGTGCCGCCCCTCCCCCCAAGACCTGCCCCATCATCTCTCCCATTTGTCTCTTTCTGAGTTATATTCATTGTTATAAACCAGTAGACTAATCAAAGCAATTCCCTGCATTCTGTGAGTCATTCTAGGGAATCAGCAAACCTAAGAAAGAGACTGTGGGAACCCCTGAATTTATAGCTGGCCAGTCAGGAGTACACATGCCCCGGGACTTGTGACTGGTGTCTGATGTGGGGACAATCTGACAATAACTCGGGTAGACAGTACCAGAATCGGAAAACAGGTGTGGGAAAACAACTATTTGGTGTCAGAAAACACTGCCACAGGCCTCAAAAATAAAGACTTGAGCAAAACCTGAAGGAAATGAGAGAGCAAGCCAGAGGCTATCCCCAGCAGAGGGACGTGTAAGTGAGAAGGCCCAAATGCGTGAGCACACTCGGCAAGGAGATTAATAAGACTGGAGGGGGGAGACCAAGGACATGAGGTAAAGGAGATGCTGGAGACGCAGAAGTGAGGGCCTCTCGGCCACCATGGGGGCTTTGGCATTTGCTTTAAGTGAATGAGGGAGTCACTGCACGGTCTTAAGCCAAGATGATTAACACCATTTTGCCTAAGTTCTCACAGTCCCTGTGGTTGCTGGGATGGGCTGAATGAAGGAGGCTGAGGATGAGATGACCACATTAACCCAGACAAAATATGAGGGAGGCTGGCTTAGGCCAGGGCAGCAGCAGTGAAGGCGGTAAGCAGGGACTGGAACCTGGATCTATTCTGAAAGTAGAACACACAGTATGTGCTGACAGACTGGATGTGGGTAGTAAGAAAAAGAGAGAAGTCAAAGGTTTTTTTGAACTGGGCAACTGGAAGGATGAAGTTGCCATTTATCGGAATGGGAAAAATTAGAGGGGGAACAGGTTTGGGCACAAAATTGGGAGTTTAGTTGTGAGCACACTAATTCTGAGTCGCCTACTACACATCCATCCACAGGAAGATCTAAGATAGGCTGCTGGGGATGAGGGTCTGGGGTTGAGAGGAAAAGTCAGATTAGAAACATAAATTTAGAGGCCACCGTCTACTACAGGGATCAGCACACTGAGGGCTGCAGGCCGAATCCGGCCCTCTGTCTTTATAGGTAAAGGTTACTGGAATACAGTCATGCTCATTTATTTACACATTGTCCATGGCTGCTTTCACACGACATCAGCAGAGCTGAACAGCTGCAACAAAGGCCATACGCCTTGCGAAACCTGCAAACCTAAAAAACATATGTAAAATAAACTATCTAGCCCTTTACAGAAAAACTCTGTCAAATTCCAATAAATAGAACTGAAAGCTCTAGATAACAAGATCCCTTAGAGAATGAAGTGAGTGCAGATAAAGACATAGTCTCAAGAACTGTGCCCTGGGATGCTCCTATCTTTGGAGGGCAAGAAGATGAGGAGAAATCTGCAAATGATAGTGAGGCAGACTAGCCTCAGCAGAGGAGGAGAACCTAGAGAAGAGTGTCCCAAAAGTTCAATGGAGAAAGTATGTCAACAAGGAAGGAGCTGTCGTGCAGCTAAGAGGTCAAGTAAGATGAAGACTGAGAATTAATTAGCGACATAAAAGTCACTGGGAGCAGGCTGGGGCACACAAGCCTAACTGGAGTGGGTCAAGAAAGACAGGAGTAGAGAAATTAGAGACAGCAAGCACAGACAACACTTTCAAGGAGTAATACTATAAAAAATAAAATAAAATTGAGGTGGTAGTTACAGGGAGATGTGAGGTAGATAGGTCACCTGGCATACACTGACCCACCTTGCACACAGCATACAGTGAGAACTTACAACTAGAGAAAACAAGTCTATTTACACAGTTAACAGAGAAAATCCACGCCAGCTACCCCATCATTCCATCCTAAATATGAACAGAAAACCATGGATCACCAAGACCATGATGAGAACAAGTGACAGGAAAGAGAAATAGCAGCAGCAGAAACATGCAGGAAGCAGATAAATCAGGGAACCGAAAAAGGAACTCACTGAAATATATTCTTAGATTATGAAAAAGATGCAATAGAAATGGAACAGAATGGCATTTTTGCAATTAAAAACATTATAGCTGAACTAAAACATTCAGAAAAAAGGTTTGGAATTGAAATCCAAGAACCCAGAACAGAAAGAAAGTTACTTTTGTATGAGAGAGGATTTGAGACACAGGAGACCATCCAAAAGGTCCAACATCCAACT
Organism: Aethalodelphis obliquidens; assembly: GCF_003676395.1. Lineage (NCBI taxonomy): Eukaryota > Metazoa > Chordata > Mammalia > Artiodactyla > Delphinidae > Aethalodelphis > Aethalodelphis obliquidens. The sequence goes on from NW_020837974.1 coordinate 14,185,888, forward strand.
AACCGAGTAGAACAGAGAAAACAGAAGGGAAAGAAGTTTACCCAAGGAATATTAGCAGAATTAATGCACACGAATTTTCAAAACAAAACAGCCCAAGTATACAATACAATGGCTGAAAAAGACCCAACCTAGACACCATCTCACAAAAGCTCCAAACATCTAGGACAAAGGGATGATTCTAAAAGCTTCCAGGGGGCTTCCCTGGTGGCGCAGTGGTTAAGAATCCATCTGCCAATGCCAGGGACACGGGTTCGAGCCCTGATCCACGAAGATCCCACATGCTGCGGAACAACTAAGCCCGTGAGCCACAACTACTGAGCCTGCGCTCTAGAGCCCACGAGTCACAACTACTGAACCCGTGCACCACAACTACTGAAGCCCGCACACCTAGAGCCCATGCTCTGCAACGAGAAGCCACCACAATGAGAAGCCCACGCACCACAACAAAGAGTAGCCCCCTCTCGCCACAACTAGAGAAAGCCCGCATGCAGTAACGAAGACCCAATGCAACCAAAGTAAATAAAATAAAAAATAAATAAATTTATTAAAAAAAGACAAGGATGTGATGCCCTCAAAGTTGTAAGAAAAAAATTCTGCCCGAGTCTTCTATACGAAGCCAAATACGAATCAATCAAATGTGAAAGCCAAATAGAGAAATTCAGACGGTACAGCTTTAAGAAGGGGGGGCCAGGGCTTCCCTGGTGGCGCAGTGGTTGAGAGTCCGCCTGCCGATGCAGGGGACACGGGTTCGTGCCCCGGTCCGGGAAGATCCCACATGCCGCGGAGCAGCTGGGCCTGTGAGCCATGGCCGCTGAGCCTGCCCGTCCAGAGCCTGTGCTCCGCAACAGGAGAGGCCACAACAGTGAGAGGCCCGCATACCGCAAAAAAAAAAAAAAAAAGAAGAAGGGGGGGCCATTTAACTCACATCAACAATGATGTGGGCAACAATATTAAGCCGCTGAGATGTGAGGAACTGACTAATACGAGGAGTCAATAACCTTTATCTAACTTGATAAATCTAGAAACATGGCAGAAGGAGGTTCAAGAAATAACCCTCAGAGGAATTAAAAACAGAAATATCAATAGCTAAAATAGATTCTCTGAAGAGTACTTTTCATTATGAACCCTCTGTACACCTGGATTTGTTACCATCTGCAAGTATTAATTTGATCTTAAAAAAACGTAAAAGCGGGCATAAAAGAGAGGCTAGGAATGAGATCTTCTATGAATAACATAAAAAGACTTTGTTTCCGCAGCTCAGATACCTTTCTAACGTTTCTTCCAGTTTCCTGCCTCTGCTGCTTAAGGTTGAACTTAATTATAAGTGACCTTCAATTATGACACACACAACAAAATACTGAAAAAACCTTTTAAAAAGTAGTATTCTACAAAACATCCACGAGAGGGCAGTAGAACCCTCTTTAATACTCTACCAAAATAATGACAAGGAATTCTGTTTTTAATTCATTTTCATGTTAGTCTTAGAATCTTTTCCTAGAAAGCAATAAATAGCTGTGACCTTTATAATAAAGAAGCAAGCAGCATCTAGATACAATTAAAGCATCTTTCAGCTATATATCTGCAGCCGGTATCTACACAGTATTCAATGTATATCATTAACATTTTTAACACTATGAGAAATCAAAATACATTTCATTAAATAGATGTGTGAAGTTGTGAACGTCAGGGCCCATACTGGACATACTGCTGCCACTTTTCACTATCTTCCCTACTTCTATACCCAGTAATGGACTTGGAAATCCAAGTCTCCATTCTGCTGAGCAAGAAGCAAGCTTCAGAACAAAGACCCCGCATGACAGTGACCACCAGACACCCCCAATCAGCTGAAATGGAGGTGAAACTCACCCACCACCCCAGAAAGGAAAAATGTATGCTGTAAAAAGGAAAAACAAAGATGAAAAAAGATTAGAAGACCAATTCAGTTCACTGCTAAAGAACACTTTTCAGAAATTTTCTTAAAAGATCAGGAGACCCAATGAAAAGTGTCATTATAAGTTCTTACCTTTGCTGTGCCAGTCTGAGAACCATAGAAAATCTTCACTCCAGACACAAAGACTTCCTTCTTTTGAAGAGAGATATAGCCATTTGTCATCAAATCCTGAGATGCTTTCGGAACGGTTTTCTCCTGTGAGTTTTTGTTCTTGAAATAAACACAAAATCCATCAAGTTTGAATATTTTCCCAACTTCATTAGGAATGAAAATTATCAATCGCTCAGATACTGACCCATTTTATTATTCTCTTAATTTTTCAATTGTACTCCTCAAATATTAACCCCTTGGTATAATTAGGTCCTTTTAAAAGCAGGGCCCACATTTCTTAAGACTATAATGATTCCCATTCCTTCCAGGATAAAATTACACCCACTTTCACCCATAATGTGTTGTAGTGGAATAATAGTAGAAACTTATTTTCTGATTCTTAATTACTGGAAGGAAAAGAGAACACTACTACCCCTTAAGGGTGCTAAGCAGATTTGGGGTTTTTGCAAAAGTTTAATTTTTCATTACAAAACCTTCCTGTATCTTAACAATGAGACTTCCACAGCCCATCAAAGAAAAGGTAAATAACTTAGTCTATAAAAACTGACAAGAAAAATTTTTTGGCATTGAAAAACTATTTCTAAAGACCAAACATAAAAGTGATCGAAAGTTCCTTTTAGAATTTCTATATTTTTCTGGAAGCCTTAGAAAATCTGCACTCTGCATTGTCTATAAAATTTGATGCCAAATACTCTCCTAGAAAAAGTAACTCCACTTGGGTTTCCCTGGTGGCACAGTGGTAAAGAATCCACCTGCTAATGCAAGAGACACGGGTTCAAGCCCTGGCCCGGGAGGATCCCACAGGCTACGGAGCAACTAAGCCCGTGTGCCACAACTACTGAGCCTGCATGCCGCAACTACTGAAGCCTGCGTGCCTAGAGCCCATGCTCCGTAACATGAGAAGCTACAATGAGAAGCCCGCGCACCACAACAAAGAGTAGCCCCCACTCGCCGCAACTAGAGAAAGCCCACACGCAACGAAGACTCAACACAGCCAAAAATAAATAAATAAATAAATATTAAAAAAAAAAAAGTAACTCCACTTACCTGCTTTCTGATGACAATCTGGAAACAAATCCAAAGGCTAAAGCCAAAGGCAAAGCCCAAATATATGTAAAACCTGTTTATCCATAACGATATTAAAGATGAGAAGTCCCACATATCCAAAGAAGGATCTAAATTTAAAATGACACATATAAGTAATTTTATTTGAAGTTACATATACAATGATATCCATTCTTATTTTAGAAAAAAAAAGAAAAAGAAAAACCAACCTTCATATTCAACAACCCCGCTAAGAAATCTATAAAAAGCAACTCTAATAAAAACAAGACACTGTGATATGTAATATAATTGTCATGATAATGCTAATTCAAAACAAGAATATAAAATTTTATCTTCATTTGAATATAGCGTTTGGAAAAGAAGGGAACATAAATTCAAAACACTTTATGTGGAATTATGAGTTAATTTTGCTTTGTTACGCTGCTCCATAAGAAAAATAATACTAAACGTATTCCTCTTTTTTTTAATTTTATTTTTAGAGACCCACATCTACTTGCAAAGGGTTCTCAAATAATTGACCTCAAGTCCCAGTTTTTTTTAAGGGAGATATGGATGGACCTGGACTCAAATGCTGAACCTGGGGGTAATTTCAAAAGGCGAGGTCTAAGATTTGAGGTTTACAGGTGCTACTCCTGGAAAGGACCAAAAGTCCTCAACACACGTGGGTATGGGGGAGAAAGTTTTCTCTGTCTTTTGCTTGAGGTTAGAAGCATAGTTCTAAACTCATCTCCTAGCCTGAAAAGGCAAAAGCCAGGTCACGAGCAGGGATCAGTCCTCCCTTGCCCCCAGCGGCACCGGTCCCGGGCTAACAAGGGCAACATACTCTGGAGGAAGGGGCCCGAGGGTCTCAGAAAAACGGTTTCCTCCCTTCCCACCCCACGAACCTTACCCGCCTGTGGACCTTACCCATTCTCCTCAGAGCCCGAGCCCTGCGGCCCGACAAGACACCAGGACTGCGGACCTAAAAAACTTATTGTCCGGCGTGGATACTGGGAGACCACCAGAAATACCTCACAGCATTAGCTGGGCGCCCACAGTCGGAGGACCTGGGGGCAGCCATGCCACTCGCAGACCTGTCCGGATTGGCTCAGAGGCGGAAGGGGGCGGGCCCAGAGAAAAGCACCGCCCAGAGCTCCCGGCGAGGAAGCGGGAGTGCTGCCTGCGGCTCAGGAATCCGCGCTTGAGAGTTAGGGGCGAATCTGGAGAGAAGCAGGCAAAAAAAGGAGGGGTGGGGGAGGGAAAGTCGGCGTTAAGAAACTAAGGGCATCGCCAACCGAATGCAATATGTGAGCCTGTTTGAATCTCATTTGAAACACACCGACTGTAAAAAGGCATTATTTAGGGGAAATTTGATTATGGACTAGCAATGAGACGCTATTAAGGAATTATGGTTAATCTCGTTGGGTGTATTTGTTAGGAGTTTAGACTGAAGTATTTAAAGCTAAAACTTTATGATGATTTGCTTTAAAATACTCCAACAAAAAAAAAAGAGGGAAAATGAAACAAGAACGGCAAAATGTTGATAATTGTTGAAGCAGGGTGATGGGTACATGGCAGTTCATTACACTTTTTTCTCTACGTTTTTTGTGTTAAAACTTTTCTATAACGAAAGGGTAATGTGGGCGTGGCCCGGAACTCCGCGGAACTGTGAGGTGCCCGGCACTGAGTTTCCACCCGGTCACCAAACATTAGCTCCACCAACCAATCAGAGCTCTTTCGTTCATTCCGGAAAGAAAATTACGTCAAGGAAGAGACCCACTCTTTCCGGGCGTGGAGCAGTGTCGTAAAAGCCACAATGCGCAGGCGTTCTAGCTCCCTCCTCCTCGCCCGGTTTTCTTAACACCTGACGCCTGCGCAGTAAGTTGCGTGGGTGGATCGTTTCGGCCGAGTTAGTAACGGCGCTGCGCAGTCTGTGGGCGTTACTGTGCCACGCGCCGCCGGGTGGTTAAATCGAGGCTCAGTTAGCTCTCAGGCCGGCAGCGCAGGTTTGCTTGGTTCGCCGGACCCAAGGTCTGTGAGCGGCCACGATGTCGATCTTCACCCCCACCAACCAGATCCGCCTGACCAATGTGGCCGTAGTACGAATGAAGCGAGCCGGGAAGCGCTTCGAAATCGCCTGCTACAAAAACAAAGTCGTGGGCTGGCGGAGCGGCGTGTGAGTGACACTCTCCCTCTGGGCCCTGGCCGGAGCTGGTAGCCTCAAAGGCGGCCTCCTTTGGTCGTCTAACGAATGGGCCTAGCTGGTGTCTCGCCAGGGAAGGAAATGGGAAACCTACTCCTGCTGCCCGGGCTTAGGGTCTAAACCAGACGTTCCCTTTTTTTTTGTTTGGTCGGTTTGGTTTGGGGCTTGGTTTTACTTTGCTTCCCGGGTGTTATAAAAGCCACAGCCAAGAAACCCCCATAACTGTGGTCCTTTCGTCAGAATAATGATAAAGGCAAAGGGCCTAGTTTTCCGGGTGCTTCTATAATTCGTGCGTTTGTCACAGATCTCAGCCCAGTAGTTGCACCGAAGTGCGTATAAGTTCTTCACTGCTGCCATCTAGGGGCTGGAATTCCTTGGCAGCAGCCGGACCCCACCCTTCAGTGATGGCACACATACTCCCGCGACGTTTTTCACCTCTGAGTAACTGCGAATACAAATGGAGTTCTGGGTTACAAAATGGTCCCCTGGAACCGAGGGTCATTTAGGAGTATTTGTTGTTTCTTACTATTCATATCGACGCCTTCTTGTATTTAAATGTGAATGAACTTCGAAGTTTCAAGCATACTCACTTAGGACTTTCTCTCCTGTCCTCCCAAGGGAAAAAGACCTTGATGAAGTTCTGCAGACCCACTCAGTGTTTGTAAATGTCTCTAAAGGTCAGGTTGCAAAGAAGGAAGATCTCATCAGTGCGTTTGGAACAGATGACCAGACTGAAATCTGTAAGCAGGTGGGTTCTAACAGTTGCAGCATAATTGACCCTAATATCCAGTAGTATTAGATATTAGATTACAGGTATGTTAAACTTTAAAGTACTATTTTTTTTGAGTGAACAGTTACTGTGCAATAATTCGATCTGTGCAGCATCACTTTTAATAATTCAGGACTTGGATTTTTTTGCCAAAGCCTCCAGAAATCAGATTTCCTACTAAGCTGCATTATTTTGTTCATTTATATATTTTTAGTGTAATATACCTGAAAATAGAATTCCTTTTCAGGTATTTCATCATTTACACCCTCTGCTAAGATTACCTTTACCCCATTCCCCATCTAAATAAGATTTTGGAACAAGATAATCCCTTTAGGCAAAGCTCAAGTTATTACCAAATATCAGTAGCTGAAGAATATGAAATTTAATTTTCTCCCCAGTTATTAATTCCTGTGGTTAGTTAACAAGTAGTGTGGAATAAAGATATTACTTTTCTTAAACTTGTTGGATTTTTTAAGATTTTAACTAAAGGAGAGGTTCAAGTGTCAGATAAAGAACGGCACACACAGCTGGAGCAGATGTTTAGGGACATTGCAACTATTGTGGCCGACAAATGTGTGAACCCTGAAACAAAGAGACCGTACACCGTTATCCTTATCGAGAGAGCCATGAAGGACATCCACTATTCGGTCAAACCCAACAAGAGTACAAAACAGCAGGTGAGTTGTTTTTTAATGTCAAAAAGTGTCCATGAAAATCAGTGTTCTCTGAGGAAAACATTAAAATAGTTGGTCTGTAATAAGAAAATGGCACTACTTGGAAGTAAGTGGGAGGAGGTTTTGGGTACAGGGGAGGGGAACGATGGAGGTTTTAGAGAGAAGTGATGGAATTTGTTTTAACTAAACACAAATATACTAGGACTCTCATCTTCCTATCCAAGTCAGACTTTAAAGATAAAACTTGGATTCTTCCAACAAGGACCTACTGTATAGCACAGGGAGCTTGGCTCAATATTCTGTAATAACCTAAATGGGAAAAGAATTTGAAAAAGAATGGATACTTGTATGGGTATAACTGAATCCCTTTGCTGTACACCTGTAACTAACACATCATTGTTAATCAATTATACTCCAATATAAAGTAAAAAATGTTTTTACAAAGATAAAACTTGGATTTTTAAAGCATCATTTTAACCCCAGTTGTTAGATTTTTCTTTAATGTTTGTATAATACATACACTATAAAAGTCACCCATTTAAAGCCTACAGTTCAGTCGTATACTCACAAAGTTTTTGCACCCTTCCCTGCTACCTAATTTGAGAACATTTCATCACCCCAAAATGAAACCCTGTACCTGTTGGCAGTCACTTCTCATTCCCCTGTCTCGTAAGGAGGGAATAAGGCAACTGCAAATTTTATTTCTGTTTTTATTGACTTGTCTATTCTGCACATTTCATATAAATGGAGTCATACAGTATGTGGCCCTTTCAAGGTTAATCCATGTTGTAGCATCTATCAGTACTTTTTTCCTTCTTAGGACTGAATAATAGTTCATTGTATGGAAATACCACCTTTTGTTCATTCATCAGTTGGTGGACATTTGGGTTGTTCCCACTTTTTAGCTATCATGAATAATGCTGCTATGAAATTGATTACAAATTTTTGTGTGGACGTATGTTTCCATTTCTCTATACCCAGGAATAGAATTGCTAGCTCATATGGTGACTGTATTAACCTTTTGAGGAATTGCTCAGCCAGTTTCCGAAACAGCTGAGCCATTTTACATTTCCACAATCAGTGTACAAGGGTTCCAGTTTCTCCACATCCTCAGTGATGTTTGTTATTGTCCAACTTCTTGATTATAGCCATCCTGGGGGTATTGTTCTGGTTTTGATTTGCATTTCCCTAATGACTGATAATTTCCGCATATTTTCATGGGCGTATTGACCCTTTGTCTTCTTTGGAGAAATCACTCTTCAGATCCTTTGACCATTTTTTAGTTGATTAGTTGTCTCTTCATTATTGAGTTGTAAGAGTTCTTTATATATTTTGGATACTAGTACCGTATCAAATGCACAATTTGCCAGTATTTTGTCATATTCTGTGGGTTGTCTTTTCACTTTCTTGATAGTTTTTTGAAGAACAAAAGGTTTTAGTCTTGAAGCCCAATTTATCTATTTTTTTCCTGTGGTTGCTAATGTTCTTCATGTCATCTAAGAAACCATTGCCCAGTCCAGCTAGGTGGAAACTGCTTTGTTTTGAATACCTTCTGCAGTAATGCAGCAGAAGAAGCGAAGAAATTACAGACGTTTTTAATTTTGTCTTGATAGGCTTTGGAAGTGATAAAGCAGTTAAAGGAGAAAATGAAGATAGAACGTGCTCACATGAGACTTCGGTTCATTCTTCCAGTGAATGAAGGGAAGAAGCTGAAAGAAAAACTCAAGCCACTCATCAAGGTTATAGAAAGTGAAGACTATGGTCAACAGTTAGATATTGTAAGATTAACATACTCTTGTTTCTTTGCTTCCACGTTACCAAAATACTTCTCTAGTCATAAATCTGTCACATTTAGAAGGTGTGAACAGTAAGACATTTCCAGTAATGTCTTAACTAGAATTAGGTAAGACAGTCAAGGTCTCCGTAGAACCAAATTGTCATTAAGAACACTTACACTTTGTTTGCTTTTTTAGTTAAATTATTCATGATAAAATGATTTTGGTCAATGCTCATTTTCGATGAGAATATATTTTACAGTGAGTCTTCTATTAATGAGGAAATTGGAACTAGGACTAAAAGTTTGTCAGTCTCATTTACCACAGAACATTTTAAAGAAGCAGCAAAAACATCATGTCTTTGGGTCCTCACCCTGCAGCTTCAGACATCGTGTAAATTCAGCTGTCTGGAAACCCACGTCTTAGAGCTTTATAGCTTCTTGACAAATAAATGAGCTCTAGAGGACTGTTGCCCTTTCCACTGTAGATGTAAAACAACACATCTGACACTCTGAAGTTCTAAAATCTTTGCAAAACTTTGCACATGGTTTCTAAATAGGCCTTCCACCTCTTTTTTTTTTCTTCTTCAAATGTGGCTACAAAGAGATGATTTCATTGAACTGTAAATTTTAACGCTAAATTTTAGTATGAAAAGGACCATAGCCTTCTAATCCAACCACTTCGTTTTACAGCTGAGGAATCTGGAAGTCCTCAGTAGGGAGAATAATGCCTTGTCACAGGGTCCTGCGTGCATACTTAAGGGCAGAGGCTGGACCAGAACCCATCCCACCGTCCTGTGCGTTGTCTTATCTGTGGTTGTAGAGAGACCTGGAAAGTATGGTGTGTTTGTCTCATATGAAGTGAAAGCTGTGTCCATTCTATGGCACTGCTCTTCCTCATGTGGTCAACAGCTGTGTTCAATGTTTCAGGTGTGTCTCATCGACCCCGGCTGCTTCCGAGAAATCGATGAGCTCGTAAAAAAGGAGACAAAAGGCAAAGGCTCTTTGGAAGTACTCAGTTTGAAAGACGTGGAAGAAGGAGATGAGAAATTGGAGTGACAGTCACCAGTCTCTTCAGCTGTCAAACACTAAAGCGTTTGCGTTTCCCACAGCCCTGTTTTCTTTCTGTGATCTGCCAAATACTTGCTCAGATGAGTTGACACTTTGCATCTTTGTGGCAAACATGTACACAAAAAGACTTTCCTACGTAAGTATTATAATGTGGGATTCATTTAGTTTTAATTATCAAATAGGGTTTTAGGCAAAAGTGAAATACAGAGTTCAGAGTAGCATTTTGTTACTGCCTCATGCCTTTGAGCTTTCCAGGGTGAAAGTTATTTGACACAACTCTTGTGGATAAAAAATAAGTTTTGTACATTATAAGAAAATAACTTTGGGAGGATATATCTGTATGACAGAAAGGGAGGATTTGCCAAAAAAGAAAACGTGTAATGTCTTATTTCTACTTAATGAAATGTGTGTATAGGGGTAACTGTCTCGTGACCTAATACAAAGCTTGGATGATGACTTCTTGATTTTCTGAAAAATAGATAGATGATGACTGTGCAGGACTTCAATAATGTTCATCAAACATGCTGCCATAGCCTAGATTATTCTTGGTAAAAAATACAGCCATTTATTCTAATTCTTAAAGTTTATAATATATATTACTAGAGTTGAAAATATATGTAATCAATAAAACCACTGTTTATTTTTGTTAAACTATGGCTTGTATTTCTAGACAGCTTCCTACCTTTTTCTTTTCTCTGCCTCTTGTCTGGTAGGATGGGAGAGTTCTTAGCAGTATTAAACAAGTCAGGAGGAGGAGTGCTCAGAACAGGGCCTGTTCTGTTAAATACCTGATAAACCTTAGAGATATTATTTGGGATGTAATTGAACTTGAGTGGTTTAGTATTTGAACACTTAAATAGACAATGTGCAAGTTTTTTTAAATCTACTTATCCTCAAAAGAGATAGTCTAGAATACAAAGTAGGGTTTCCCTCAAAATAAACATACAGATGTATTTTTATTTTTTATTATTTTTTTGTGTGTGTGTGATACGCGGGCCTCCCACTGCTGCGGCCTCTCCCGTTGCAGAGCACAGGCTCCGGACGCGCAGGCTCAGTGGCCATGGCTCACGGGCCCAGCCGCTCCGCGGCACGTAGGATCCTCCCGGACCGGGGCACGAACCCGTGTCCCCTGCATCAGCAGGCGGACTCTCAATCACCGCGCCACCAGGGAAGGCCCCATACAGATGTATTTTATGCACAGAAGTTTTTAAGTGAAAAAGAGTTCTTGACTTGAACAGTTCCTGATTGGTTGATTGAAGTCAAACATTTTTCTCATAGTGTTGGAAGAAATATTCTTAAGACACACTTTCTTTAACGGTGAAATTAAACTACTGTTCAGATACAGTCTTCAAGATGACCCCCTCACTGATTCCATTTTACTTACATAGTTTGTTGTTTTACAAAAATTATCTAAACTTGAAGTCCCAGGAAATTATTTTAACCAATGAAGTTTACACTTTATTTCTAGCTTAAACAGTTAAAGCAACGTTTCAGGTCGAAAGTCATAATTACTAAAAATGTTCAAGAGCTGCATCTTGAATAGAAAAAAGATAAATGTTACCATAACATTGCCTTAAGTTTTTTCCCATTCTCATACTCATTTCTTCTAAAAAGCTGGAACTTCAAGAATTGTCAAATGTAAATCAGAGTCATGTTTCTGAACCTATAAAAAATAAAAAATATTCTACCTTATATTAATCTCATTATTCAGAAGTAGTTAAAAAGTTTGGTTCATGATTATCTTCCCAGTAGCACTGCTATAATGGATTACCTTAAGGATTATCGGTTTATTTTGCTTTTTCAATGCAAGCTTTATTGTGTACATTTGGCCAGAATGACGTTTCAGAATTAAACCTCTCTATTAGCAGAGCTCTTTTCTTTGAAGTTTCCCTTGTACCCATACACAACTATTTGTTCCAGCTTATGTAACCTCATACCACTTTGAAATTCCCTGGTTGACCTTGATTTTTGCCCTACCTTGTGTTATAGAGAGCTGCTTAAACACCTTCCTGGCACGCTAGATTGTGAGCAGCTCAAGGGCAGGAGGTTAGCCAGCTATGTGTATCCCTCCATGGTTTGGACCTGGTAGTTGTGGAATAAGTGTCTGTGGAGTTATAAGCATCCTCTCTCGGTGGGGGTCCATGCCATCAGAAGTGAGGACAGGTAATGACTTTTTCAAATCCATCTTTAAAGCTTGACTGAGTTTTTGTCACCTAAGCCAGAGCCTCCCACCGTTCATACCCATGCATGCTGCTGTGCCGCTGGTGGTTTGTGTCTGCACAGATCCCCTCAGTCCTGAGGGCTTTTATCTCTGCCTGCAAGCAGCCACTCACATTTACCCCAGGGTGTCATACGCACATATTCTGTGGGGCTGTGATAGGGGAAATTGGGTAGCAGCACTCATTATTGTAAACAGTAGCCACACACATGATTTTAACCTGCATGCTACCCTTAAGCCCACATCATGAGGTCCCTATGATTTTGGTAGTAGTGCATTTCCTTATTTAGAATTTTTTGTGTACTTGCTCTTAAATTACTGAAATTTCAAGGTATTGATTATTTGAAAATACATTTCTGCTGCAGCATATTAGAGGTGATCGTGGATAAATAGTTTGCCACTAACAGCATTTAATGTCTGGGATGATGAAGGCCATTGATTTTCATCTCCACATGTATATTAATGGTACCTACAAAATTAACGAGTCTAAATGTAATTTTATAGCAGCAACAGTTCTTCTGAGCTAAAAGTATAGTCCTGACCTAACAGTTTTACAACACTCTGAGCACGTGTACTTGAATGGCCCAGGGCCCCCTTCCAAACACCCCAGAGGAAGAGTCACCAGTTTCACCAAATTCCTACATATTTTTGGTTGGTAGAGAATGGAGATAAATGGGTTGTGGAATTGAAAAGAACAGAGTCATTTTTACTGCAGAGAGGAACAGAGCTGTCGTCTACACTCAGTGCTATTCATATCTTAGGAGATTTTTCCATCTGGTGATACACTTGAATGCCAAAAGTTTCTTGAGTGGCACTCTTCCTGTGGCAGACGAGCATAGTTGGCATACTTTTCAAGGAAAAAGGGCCACAAGCTTATTTATTACTGTCGTGCAGAGGTAGGATCAAGACTAGGAATCTTGCATGTAATCAAGGTAAAATAGTTTGTGGTTTTACAGTTAAAACTTTGCAGATTATAGAAAGATTTTGGACATGTATTGGCATGACAAAAGGGAATAAAGAAAGCATTTCTTAGTGAAATTTGTATAAAGAGATAATTGTGTAAAACTTGAGTGATAACCACCTGATTTTCTCAGAGATACGGTGATAGTTCAGGTGTTCAATAATTGTGTTGAACATGCTGCCATAATTAAGATTTCATAATAGTATAGAATATTATTTTTTAAAGGGCTCGTCATCACTGCATTTGGGATTTTTCTTTTGAGTAAAAAACAGTTAAAAGGGGCTTCCCTGGTGATGCAGTGGTTAAGAATCCACCTGCCAACGGAGGGAACACGGGTTCGAGCCCTAGTCCAGGAAGATCCCACATGCCGCAGAGCAACTAAGCCCGTGCGCCACAACTACTGAGCCTGCGCTCTAGAGCCCGTGAGCCACAACTACTGAGCCCGTGTGCCACAACTACTGACTCTGCACTCTAGAGCCCACGAGCCACAACTACTGAAGCCCCCGTGCCTAGGGCCCGTGCTCTGCAACAAGAGAAGCCACTGCAATGAGAAGCCTGTGCACCGCAACAAAGAGTAGCCCCTGCTCGCCGCAACTAGAGAAAGCCCGCGCGCAGCAACAAAGACCCAATGCAGCCAAAAATAATAAAAACAAATAAATAAAATAAAGGAAACTTAGATTTTAAAATAATAATAAAATAAAAATGGACAAGGAAAGCAGAACGAGTGGCTCAGAGAGAAGTAAGGATGGGAGAAGGGGCAGGAGAGATTTGAAGCGGGATACTCCGCCCAGTATTGCTGGCGTCGAAGATGGAGGAACGGAACCACGACCCAAACAATGCAGGCAGCTTCCAGAAACTGGGAAGGACCCTCAGCTGACAGCCATCAAGGAAATGGGGGCCTGAAAGGAACTAAATTCTACCAACAGCCTGAGATAGTGAGGAAATGGATTCTCGCCTAAGAGCTCCCAGGACGGACACAGCCGACCCCGTGATTTTAGTCCAGTTAGATCTGAACCCGGCTTCCGACATACAGAACCGTAAGGTAACAAGTTCGTGTATTTTAAACTGCTAAGTTTGTGCTAATGTGTTACAAAAGAAGTAGAAACTGTAGATTATGGATGTTTCAATATGAGCAAAAAATGGGTGATTCGCTCAAAGACATCTGTATAATTGGCTATCTGTCTAATAGAGCCAAACTCCTACATCATAACATAAAGAAAATTAATTTTACATGAATTATAGAGCTAAGTGTAAAAATAAAGGCATGAGAAAATATAGACAATAAAGTGTTCAAAAATATAGGAAAATATTTTACCCTAAGAGTAAAAGAGGCTTTCTTAAGGAAAATAGAAACCTGGAAATTATAAAGGAAAATACTGAAGGATTTAACAACCCAAAAAAGTGAAATTTCCGAATGACAAAAGATACTTCAAGAAAGTTCAGAGAAAATATGATTGAAAGAAAATACATGGAACATTTAAGTCAGGTGGAATGCCAGCAAGTCAGGACAAACCAATAAAATAGTCTTATGCTCAGCCCCAAGCACTAGAAATAAATGCAAAATAAGATGGTCACCTTCTCTCAGAGAAATGCAAAATAATGAAAAATAATTTTCTATCCATCATATTGAGGAAAAGTTAAAAAATTCTGATACTGGCAAGGATGGGGGCGGAGGGACCACCACTTTCACACATTTACTGATGGAAGTATAAATTGCTACAGACATTTAGGAAAATAACCTGGTGGTATCTTTAAAATTTTAAATATGTATACCTTACATTTAGGTATCTATCCTCCAGAAATAAATGTATCTAAATTCTAAGGATATACATACAGAGATGTTTTCTGCTTTGGAAGACCTGAAAATAACCATCCGTAACACGTAAGTATTAATAAATTGCAATACTTCCTTATTGTGAAGAATTAGGTAGTTTTTACAAATGAGACGTACCCACCTGTGTGTCCTATAGAGACCTATAATATTACATAACGTCCAAGATAATAAAAGTGGAGGCGGGGGGAAGGGTTGGAGGAAGGGAAACACATTATAGAACAATGTATTACAGTTTAATCCCATTCTTTTACCTCTTTTGGAGGTGTAGGGGAGGAAGACTTTTTCTTCTGGGTTCTTTAGCTGGTTGGATCATTAAACTGACACAAGGCAGATTAACAGGAGAAAAACAGATTTCATTTCATATACGTGGGAACTCATACAAAAATATGAGACTCAAAGTAAGTGACCGAAGCAGGCAGCTTTATACCTTTTAGACAAGGAAACAATAAATTTGTGAAGAATTGACAAGACAAAGGTGTTTGGGCTTGGGGTAGCAAATTAGTGAAGTAACAAGGTTTGTTTATACAGCCTTCGGGGCCCTGAATTCCCTGTCTCTGGTGATAAGGAGGCCTTCCGCCCTTCTGGTACAGAAAGGACACCTTTCACATGAGAGATTTATTTCCTACTTTCAGGGGAACAAAAGAAGTCAGAGTGTCCTTGCACTGACCGTTTCTTAACTATAATCCAAAATAATCAATATGCCCAAGTGGCATATTTTGGGGTGCAAGTTTTCAAAGAATAAGAAAATACTAATTTTAAGCTGTTGTGTATTGAATACTAGTGGACCCAAATTTTAAGGAAATTAAATAATCAAAACATTCAATTTAAAATAGAAATAAATTGGCAAGGGATAGCGCTTCATGGAATAAAATGATTCGCCACAGAAGAATTTTTTTTTAAATAAGCTTTTCGGTTACATTTAAAGTGACATTAAATCTTTAGTCTCATCAATGTTCATTTTCAAGGATCTCTTCTGCCCCGACCTTTGGACACGGTGGGAGACTTCCATGGTTCTGGGAACCTGAGGTCTTAAACTCTGTCCCTTGTGTGACCAGGACCTTAGCAGGTGACCCTGGCCCTACAAAGCAAGTTGCAAGAGCAAAAAGCCCAGGAAAGAGTGCAGATGGGTTGCTCCACGATAAGGTCCTGCACCTACTTCAGGTGCTAGGAGGCGTGGATGATGTAACGTTACTTAGGTCAGCTGGCAGGGAAGCCAGGGGAGAATTTCAAACAAAAATCAAGCAGAGCCAGGGAATGGTGGAAGGCTACCAGTGAAGACAGAAGATAGGAGACTGGAGCAGAGCAGCTACTTCTCACCGCAGTTCACCTCCCCCCAGGGCAAACAATGTGTGTTGGCCCTGACATTTCTTCACGTACTTCTCCTCCAAGGCTGAGTCCAGCCCAGGGATTCAGTGCCAATGAAACAACTTCCCCATTTTTTTTGTCCTTCAGTCTCATGGCATGGATCTCAGATTTAAACTCTTTTAATCAGTCTTTGAACGTTTTGCTTTTCTCCAAATAGTCTAGCCTACTGTAAACCACAGAAGGGCAAACGAGCAGGGCAGCCTACTCGTTTTTGGAGCAACCCATTTTATATCATTTTCCATTTTCCATCATGGCTCAGCTTAGGTGTATGTATATCATTGAGATACAAGTTTTTCCAAGAAAAAGTACCCTTACTACATGCAGTGTCTAATATGCTCCATTATTTTCTATTCTACTACTTTTCTTTTTTCTTTTTTTATCATTCTTCATGCCCGCCATGACCTGCAGTATGAAAAACATTGTTCTGTGTGTCATCATCCCAGATCACAAAGTCGTTTGGGAAGGATTATGGTTTTTCCATTGTTCTTTTGCTTCAGAAGCTAAGGATCCTTCCCTCCCGCCATCTGATTGACACAGAGGGAGACCTGGAGTCCTCGGCTACACACCTGGACCCTCACTCCAGCTGTGCTCCAGGACTCAAATCCAGGCCCTTTTACACCAGACCTACTCAACAATCAAACCACGTGGTTAGTGTTCATGACCCTTCCTGCCTTGAGTCCCAAGACATCAGAGGACAACTCCTAACAGGTCCACTGATGACCAATGACTTGCAAAGCTCTGCCTCTGTCTTTCAGTCTCCAAAGAGAGGCTCTTCAGGTCTGTATTTCCCAAATCCACCTTCATAGATCCCTTTTCAAATGAAAAGTCTTCACCATCATTTGGGGTTGAAACCTGTTGAGTTTTTGTACAAGGACTGAAAAAGATAAAGAACGACAGCAAAAAAAAAAAAGAATTCTTGTTCTGAAAACAGTGGAACTTTGCCTATATTCATTCTTCTTTCTTCCCCTCTGAACATTTTTTGGGGAGCTCTATAAATTTATAAACAATAGAAGGAAGGATGTGGAGTATAGAGTCAGAAAACCCTGACTGTAATCCCAGCTCTTCCAGTTAACAGCTGTGTGACCTCTGACAAATCACTTCACCTCTCTGAGCCTTTATTTCCTCATCAGTAAAATGGAGCTGATAATGGATGCAAAGCCTAAACCCATCCCGGAGCACATGCACAATATATTGTTTTTAACATTATTTCAGAGAAGTTTGCTGATATACCTTCACGGCCGCAGAACAAGCTGGTGGCTGAGCAAGAAGACATTGCTGGGGCTTCCCTGGTGGCGCAGTGGTTGAGAGTCCGCCTGCCGATGCAGGGGACACGGGTTCGTGCCCCGGTCCTGGAAGATCCCACATGCTGTGGAGCGGCTAGGCCCGTGAGCCATGGCCGTTGAGCCTGTGCGTCCGGAGCCTGTGCTCCTCAACGGGAGAGGCCACAACAGTGAGAGGCCCGCATACTGCAAAAAAAAAAAAAGAAGAAGACATTGCTTTCCTCATGGGCAGGACATAGCACCAGGGCCAAGGGTCTAACACGGGCTTTCTCACCTTTAAAATGGAGAAAATACCCTCACCTTTAAAATATTCTCACCTTGAAAAGGGAACCCTCCTACATTTGTGGGAATGTAAATTGGTGCAGCCACTATGGAGAACAGTATGGAGGTTCCTGAAAAAACTAAAAATAGAGTTACTATATGATCCTGCTTATATCTGGAGAAGACTATAATTGGAAAAGATACATGCACCCCAGTGTTCATAGCAGCACTATATACAATAGCCAAGACAAGAAGCAACCTAAATGTCCATCAACAGATGAATGGATAAAAATTACGTGGTACATATATACAATGGAATATTACTCAGCCATAAAAAAGAATGAAATCATGCCATTTGCAGCAATATGGATGGACCTAGAGATGATCATACTAAGTGAAGTAAGTCAGAGAAAGACAAATATCGTATGTGGAATTTAAACAAATTATACAAATGAACTTATTTATAAAACAGAAACAGACAGATATAGAAAACAAACTTATGGGACGTCCCTGGTGGTCCAATGGGTAAGACTCTGCACTCCCAAGGCAGGGGGCCTGGATTTGATCCCTGGTCGGGGAACTAGATCCCGCATGCATGCTGCAACTAAGAGTTCACATGCCTCAACTAAAAGATCTCACATGCCACAACAAAGATCCCATGTGCCACAACTAAGACCTGGCGCAGCCTAAATAAATATATTTTTAAAAAAGAAAGAAAACAAACTTATGGTTACCAAAGGGGAAGTGGGGGGATATATTAGGAATTTAGCATTAGAAGATACTGCTGTATACGAAATAGCTAAACAAGGTCCTACTGTATAGCACAGGGAAGTATAGTCAATATCCTGTAACAAACCATAATGGAAAAGAATATATGTATGTAGGGAATTCCCTGGAGGTCTGCGCTTTCACTGCCCGGGTTCAATCCCTAGTCGGGGAACTAAGATCCCACAAGCTGTGTGACTCGGCCAAAAAAAAAAAAAGTGTATATATATATATATATATATATATATATCTGAATCACTTTGCTCTACACTAGAAATTAACACAACATTGTAAATCAACTATACTTCAATAAAAAATTAAATTAAATATCTTCACCTTTAAAATGGAGAAAATACCCAGTCTATCTCACAGGGTGAGGTTTAAGTGACATCATTACCTAACAGGATGTCAAAATCTGACTCGGTGTCTCCAAAATTGCTCTTGAGAGCAATAGGTGACAAGAACTCTCTATTCCACAGAGAAATGCCCAGAAGCCTAGACATCCACACAGGACCCTATCCACATAGGTGATGCTAACTAGAGGATAAAAGCTAGAAAGACTTGAAGAGCTTTGAGGTGTGTCCTGTGGAGCTTGTAAATTTTATTTTCTTATCAACAGAAAACTAAGCCATTTTACAGCACAGCATCTGAATTAACAAGCACTTTTGGGTCAAAGTGATCTTATTCAGAGTTTCCTTTTATTTTAAAGATGATTCACTTCTTAAAGGGAGACCCGTATTTCTGATCTCATAATTTTCCTTTTTAAAACAGAGGTCCTGTATCATTCTGTTTCTGCATGGTCACACTATGTTACTTTTGGCCAAAAATTATTACCAGGCAATTAGAAGAAGGGAAGTATCTTTTGTGTGTGTGTGTGTGTGATAAGCGGGCCTTTCCCGTTGCGGAGCACAGGCTCCGGACGCGCAGGCTCAGCGGCCATTGCCCACGGGCCCAGCCGCTCCGCAGCATGTGGGATCCTCCTGGACCGGGGCACGAACCATGTCACCTGCATCGGCAGGTGGACTCTCAACCACTGCGCCACCAGGGAAGCCCTATCTTTTTTTTTTTAATTGAAGTATAGTTGATTTACAATGTTGTGTTAGTTCTTGCTGTACAGCAAAGTGACTCAATTATACATATATATAAATTCTTTTTTATATCCTTTTCCATTATGGTTTATCTCAGGACATTGAATATAGTTCCCTGTGTTATACAGTAGGAACTTGTTGTTTATCCATTCTATATATAATAGTTTACATCTACTAACCCCAAACTCCCAGCCCATCCCTCCCCACCCCACCTCCCCTTGGCAACCACAAGTCTGTTCTCTATGTCTGTGAGTCTGTTCTGTTTCATATATAGGTTCATTTGTGTCATATTTTAGATTCCACATATAAGTGATATCATGTGGTATTTTCTTTCTCTTTCTGACTTACTTCACTTAGTACAATCATCTCTAGGTCCATCCATGTTGCTGCAAATGGCATTATTTCATTTTTTATGGCTGAGTAGTATTCCATTGTATATATGTACCACATCTTCTTTATCCATTCATCTGTCGATGGACATTTAGGTTGTTTCCATGTTTTGGCTATTGTGAATAGTGCTGCTATGAACACAGGGGTGCATGTATCTTTTTGAATTAAAGTTTTGTCTGGATATATATGCCCAGGCGTGGGATTGCTGGATCATATGGTAATTCTGTTTTTAGTTTTCTGAGGAACCTCCAAACTGTTTTCCACAGTGTCTGCACCAACTTACATTTCCACCAACAGTGTAGGAGCGTTCGAAAAAGGGAAGCCTCTTTGAGATAAGTTACTGTGTTAAATTAGATTTCTGAGCAGGGAGATATTTAACATTTCAGAACACATTTCAGTTTTTAAAATTAGTCCTTCTCCTTCAGGAATAGCCAGCAAATGGTGCAGAAACAAAGTGGAGTGCAAAACACAGATTTTTTTTTAAGAGAATTAATTCACTTTATTCTGAGCCTTTATTTCCTTAGCCTGTTTTCATTTGCTGCATCTCAATAGAGTCCACTTTCCTCCTCCTCATAAATTGATCGTGATTTCCAATACACACTTGTAAAATCTGTGAAATGCAGAGTATGCAGCTACTCACCTATTACCCAGCCGTCTGCCTCATGACATCTAACACCCCATGTTTACTTCCTGCACCTCTCTCAAAAGCCATGGTGTGAGGCAGAGAGGCAGGCAGGGGTGACAGGTAATTTGCCATTTCTCTTTACTTCATACCATAACACCCCCAAAGAGCTCATGGGTCTCTTACATTCTTTTTTTTTTAATTTTTTATGGACGTATAGTTGATTTACAATGTTGTGTTAATTACTGCTGTACAGCAAAGTGATTCAGTTATAGATACATTCTTTTTCATATTCTTTTCCATTATGGTTTAAAACAGGATATTGAATATAGATAATTCCCTGTGCTATATAGGACTTTTTTTTTTTTTTCTTGGCCATGCCGTGCAGCTTGTGGTATCTTAGTTCCCCAACCAGGGATTGAACCTGGGCCCTCAGCAGTGAGAGTGTGGAGTCCTAAGCACTGGATCGCCAGGGAATTCCAGTAGGACATTGTTGTTTATCCATTCTGTATATACAAGTTTGCATCTGCTAATCCCAAACTCCCAATCCACCCCTCTCCCACCCCCTCCGCCTTGGCATTAAATGTCTTTATAGGCAATATTTCCCTTTTTAAAGGACCAAACAATATCAAATGACAGACTTTTCTCTGACTTCTTTATTATTTTACAGATTCATTGCAGAAGTTCCATTTTCTGATTCCAGCTCCCTTCAATAAAAATTAAGTCCTTTTCCAAGGTTTGCAAATGATAGTAAGTGTACCCAAAGCTCTTCAGAGAAGCTATTCTGAGCAATTTCTTTACCAAGTTGTGCCCAAACAAAATAACAAATACAGCTAAATTTTCCCTGCATGTGTTGGCAATTCAGTACTTTCCATTAGTACAAAGCAAATAGTAATTGTGTGTCTTGAGTGTTTTTCAGATATCATTTCATTTCCCTGACTGTCTACAAAGTTCTCCTGTTTTTATACATCCTTTACAGATGGAGAATGTGAAGTTAAATAAGGGTCTGGGGGCAGGATTCCATTTCAGGGTCCAGGATTTAGTATAAGTATCAGGATATTAATATTTTATTTTTAGGACACTCAGTAAGTGAAGTAGCAGACATGGGCTAACCAACCAGTTCATTCACCCTCAATTGTGAAGATAAAAATTTTAACTTCAGCTTTTTTGTGACGTGGTTTAATAGTGTTGATCTTAAAAGAGCAAAAGAGCCGCTCATTTTACCAGCAAGATTATGCCAGCCACTTTGGCCAGTTATCAAGGTCCCTGGGCATTCCAAGCTTGATTCCCTGGAGGTTGAAGGAAACCACCTCCCTGATATTTCTGAAAAGAACGCTACTATCAAAGGAACCAACAACTAAACCTCTGCCGTGTGTTTGGTCAGGCTGTTTTCTTGCTCTTTGTACATCCTCTGCTTGACCAGCCCCTGCTTCCCCTACACCCTACTTGCTCCCAGCCCCAGCTAGTGATTGCTAATCCTTAGGCCAGAACGGCTCCACCTGCTGGTTTATTAAAGGGAAACACCTGCCCTCATGATGGTCATTAACGTGGGGGGCTGTGAGGGACGTGTCCCAGCTGTTCTCCATAGTGGCTGCACCAATTTACATTCCCTGGCAAGAGTATGGCATCTAATAATTCCTGAACATAAGGGCCATTTTAAATTTGGTCCCCACTGGAAGTGAGGAAGCCTCACTCTTTCCATAGCATTCCAAAGTCATAAGCTACTCCAAAGCATATCTACCGTCTGTAGAGATATTTACAGCTTTACCCTCGGCCAAAACGCAGGCCCAAGCAAGAGCGTACAGTTCAGCCTATTGGGCTGACGTAGCCAAGGACAAAGGTGCTGCCTTGATGGCTTCAAAAGAGTTACAAGAGCATACCCAGCATAATACTTACCGTGTTCACCTTTTAAATAAGAACCATTGGTAAACCCACAAAAAGTCAGTGTTATCCAAAAGGAGTTCCCTATAAGTCATCACGGGCGTCAGGAGGTAATCTGTCAGAGTCAGTCATGAGGAATATTGTCCATAGAGGAGGGGAGAAGAGTGGCAGTGTTAAGATTATTACAGCGAGAAAGAGCTGTTAGCAAAAGATTTCACAGGCCAAGCAAGGGCAGGGGAATTTATCAAGCTTTTCCAATTTCAAGAGTAGCCAACTAGCCCAAGCTTAGCTTTGAGTTTGGGGACGTTCAGGATGCCATGAAACCTATTTGGATCTAAATGTAACCCTTGTTTTGAGATCAGGTGCCCCAACTATGAAATCTGAGTTTGAACAAACTGCAGTTTTCCCTTGGAGACTTTGTGTCCCTTAAAGGCTAAAAATTTTAACAGGTAGATGCTGTCCTGCAAAGAGGCCTGAGAAAGGAAGCAGAGAAGCAAGTTGTTTACCTATTGAAATAAACTAGAGGATCCAGGTAACCTTATATCATCCAAAGGGTCATTGGATTCACCTTGTATGCTATTTTGGTTGCTTCTGAAATAGCACATAAAACGTCAACTGGCTTAAACTGGTTTTGCTTTCTTAAAACAGGTTGGTGATAATCAGACCTGAAGTTGTTTTATAGAGACAGCACTGTGCATGTGCAAGATGGGAACCCATGTCTCCAGGATGAGCCCAGAACCAAATATCTTCAGTCTGTGGAACTCAAAGAATAGAAGTGTTGCCACCAGAGGGCTTTAAGAAGGGAGAGGTCCTAAAATAAGGAAAATCTGGCTTCCAGCAGCCTAAGTACCTTGATTATCATATATGTACTGATTTGAGGCTATCCAATCAACTTCTGCCAAGTTTGAAATTCCCCTAACCCCCTAACCCGGGATCAAGGAGACAGAGTTGAGCCCTGCCTTCTATCTGCTTGCCATTCAACCTCACAATAAAGCTCTTTTTTTTTCAAAAGCCGGTACCATAGAATTGACTTCTATGCGTGTCTGGCAGCAAGCCCTTGCTTGGTAACACTACTGTCAAATTCTAGAATTAGCTCCCCTTTTGGGGAGGAAGAAATTCCAGACAATATTTCTTTAAGAAATCTCCACCTAATAAATGGGTAGGGGTGGAGGAACAAAGGGGAAAAGTGTATCTCTTAGAGGAACTAAACAAAAGGGAACAGGTTTAGAGGTAGGAACATGTTAAGTTTATTAGAGACCCCCACTATTTGAACCGTTTCAGTACTCCCAGGCAAGGGATGTGAATAATAGTGGGATTGAGCCCTGAGAGGGTAACTCTGGTATCGTTAAAGACAGAGATTCATCCCACTCCAAGCTGGTTAAGAGGAAGGATTGGGGAAAGCCCAGAGTCCCGTCACTGGGAATTAGGAGGGAACATGGTTTCCCATTCCATCCTGGTCCTTTTAACTAGAAGGGAAAGATCCCGGTTCAGCCCATTAATAAACTGAGTTGAAGGCTACCCAAGTGCAATCAACATCCATAGAAAGGCCAGAATTTTCCTTAAAAATCATTGGGAACTGGCTATAACAATCATGCACAGGCTCGTTGTGTGTCTGGGTGCAAGGCGGAATCTTATTTCAATCAGTAGGCTTGGGGAAAGCCAGGTGAAGTCATTTAAGTTTGCCCGAGCCTGATCCTATATCAAGGCAGGGGGTTGAGCTTTCATTTGCAGTACTAGAGATTTCTCAGGACTTTCCCAAAGCGCTGTTTTCATCCAGTCTTGGGCCTGGCTTTCACCAGCAAACATGTGAGCTCCACGGTATAAGTCTGAGAAACCTGGTCGGTAAGTCTGAACAGCTACATTAAATTTCTCGGGAAATATATGGGGGATCCTTAGCTCTACTCTAGGAAAATCTTTGTGGCTTGTAGTTCAGCCTTAGTCCAGGGGGCAGGGGCATTGAAAATTAGGGGCTTAGCATTAGAATCTTCAGAGGGTCTGATTTTAATGCGACAGGTTCTGATGGGTTCAGATGAGGAAGAAGTAGGGAGAGGTTTGGAGAAAAAGCAAAGTTCAGTGAGAGAATTCGAATGAGGAAGAGGAGGGTATGAAGGAGGTGGGGTTGGAGACAAAGAGGACGGGGAAGGGGAAAAGGAAGCTTCAAAGGTTTTTTTGTCTTCAGTTGTTTGTTCACATTGATTAATTACTTAGAAATGGTATTTTGTAAAGAGGCAGTTTTAGTGTCCCGAATATGCTTAGAAACCTCAAGGTACCAGTTGAAACTGGCGTTTGAAACAGGCGCCCCGTTCAGTTTGTTGTACTTTAGAGCCTCGGTCTTCTAATTTGGTTCTAAGAGAAGCAAGTCTGGGGAGATCATAAGTTCCCCATAATGGCAATTGGAGTTCTAAATTGTTTTTGGTTAGGCTGGTCAAATTAGTTTAAAATGTGTATAAGTTTTTCGGTTTTTTTTCCTTTTGTTTTTTGGTTTGGTTTGGGTTTTTATTGAAGTATAGTTGATTTACAATGTTTCAGGTGTACAGTAAAGTAATTCAGTATATATACATATGTATAATATGTGTGTGTATGTATACTTTTTCCAACGCTTTTCCATTATAGGTTATTACAAGATATTGACTGTAGTTCCCTGTGCTATACAGTATGTCCTTGTTGTTTATATTATATATAATTGTGTGTATCTGTTAATCCCAAACTCCTAATTTATCCCTCCCCCAGCCCCTTTTCCCTTCAGTAACCATAAGTTTTCCATGTCTGTGAATCTGTTCTGTTTTGTCAATAAGTTCATTTGTATTATTATTTTAGATTCCACATATAAGTGATATTTTTTAAAGGTGTATAATTTTTTAAATATACTCTAGAGATCTTTTTTATTTTATTTTAATTTATTTGATTTTTGGCTGCGTTGGGTCTTCCTTGCTGTGCGTGGGCTTTCTCTAGTTGCGGCGAGCGGGGGCTACTCTTCGTTGCGGTGCCCGGGCTTCTCATTGCGGTGACTTCTTGTTGTGGAGCACGGGCTCTAGGCACGCGGGCTTTAGAGCAGTGGCTCAGTAGTTGTGGCACATGGGCTTAGTTGCTCCGTGGCATGTGGGATCTTCCTGGACCAGGGATCGAACCCGTGTCCCCTGCATTGGCAGGTGGATTCTTAACCACTGTGCCACCAGGGAAGTCCTAAGGTGTATTATTTTTTAAACATAAAACCTGCTGGAGTCCCAGAAGGAGGACCCTCCTGAGAAAATTTAGCAGATTGGGATTCCATTACTCAAAACCAGAGGTTCAAAAAACAAACGAGGGACTTCCCTGGTGGCGCAGTGGTTAAGAATCCGCCGCCAATGCAGGGGACACGGGTTTGAACCCTGGTTCCAGGAAGATCACACATGCTGCGGAGCAACTAAGCCTGTGCGCCACAACTACTGAACCTGCACTCTAGAGCCCGCGTGCCGCAACTACTGAAGCCCGCGCTCCTACAGCCCGTGCTCCGCAACAAAATAAGCCACTGCAATGAGAAGCCTGCACACCACAGCAAAGCGTAGCCCCCGCTCGCCGCCGGCGCACAGCAACGAAGACCCCACGCGGCCAAAAATAAACAAAAATCTTTTTTTAAGTTTTTTAAAAAAAAAAACAAGCACTCCCCAGAAAGGACAAAACCTTTAAACAGATCCCAAATAAAGCCGGAGCTCAACTGAAAGGAGGGAGCTCCCATCTGAGAGAAGACTTAACTGAAAGGAAAAAGACAACTCACAGAAGCAGAGGGCAGAATGGGCCTGAGTGAGCACCTCCCGTGGCTCCAGGGTTCGTTAATTTCTCAGGGGTTTGTCTCCTTGGGATTCCACTTCTGATCATCATGTAATACTGACCTTAAAAAAAACAAAAGAGCCAGTTATAGTACCAACAAAACGTGTTTATTCGTGAATAGCAGAGAATCGCAATCAGGACATGCAAAATATGGCAAACCATAGGCAAGTCCAGAGAACAGAGGAGAGAAGGTTGCTTTTATAGAGGAAAGTACTACCTAACCAGGTTCATTTGCCCAACAGGCAGGAAGCCAAACAGATGCCAATGTTTGTAGCAAAGAAAGGGTTTATTCACGAGACAGCCAAGAGAGGAGATGGAAGAATACGTCTCAAATCTGCCTCCTTCAAGGCCAGGGGCTTGGGATATTTATGGGGAAAGAGTGTAGGGTTGTCAGAGGTGCAGGGGAGGTGATTGTTGTTCTGCGCAGGTGCAACTGAGCATCACGCTTCATAGTATGCGTGTTCAGAAAATGGCAGCATTAGCACTATCTGAGGGTGAAGTTTTCTGCCCTCTGATGTCAAAAGGTGGACATCACACAGGCCCAGATGAATGGTCGGTGGTCTTGGCCAGTTTGAGTTGGGCAAGAACTAGTTCCTAAAAAACAACTTAGGCAACTGTTATAGTGACCCATACATCAGAGGTGTTATCTATAGGGGGTGGTTAAGAGTCTTGTGACATATTGTCTAAGCTATGTGAAGCTTGGAGAGTCTGCTGTTTACCACAGTGGCTGCATCAACTTACTCTCCCACCAACAGTGTAGGAGGGTTCCCTTTTCTCCACACCCTCTCCAGCATTTATTAGTTGTAGACTTTTTCATGATGGCCCTTCTGACTGGTGTGAGGTAATACCTCATTGTCGTTTTGATTTGCATTTCTCTGAAGATTAGCAACGTTGAGCATCTTTTCATGTGCCTGTTGGCCATCTGTATGTCTTTGGAAAAATGTCTAGTCAGGTCTTCTGCCCATTTTTTAAACTGCGTTGTTTGATACTGAGTTGTATAAGCTGTTGATATATTTTGGATCTTAACCTCTTATCAGTCATATCATTCGCAAATATTTTCTCCCACTCAATAGGTTGTCTTTTTGTTTTGTTGATGGTTTCCTTTGCTGTGCAAAAGCTTTTAAGTTTAATTAGGTCCCATTTATTTATTTTTGCTGTTTCCTTTGCCTTAGGAGACCCCAAAAAAATTATTGCCACAATTTATGTCAAAGAGTGTTCTGCCTATGTTCCCTTCTAGGAGTTTTATGTTTTCAGGTCTTACATTTTAGGTCTTTAATCCATTTGGAGTTTCTTTTTGTATATGGTGTGGGAAATGTTCTATTCATTCTTTTACATGTAGCTGTCTAAATATCCCAGCACCACTTATGGAGGAGACTGTCTTTCCCCCATTGTATATTCTTGCCTCCTTTTTCACAGATTAATTGATCATAAGTGTATGGCTTTATTTCTGGACTCCATATTTTGTTCCATTGATCAATGTGTCTGTTGTTGTGCTAGTACCATGCTGGTTTTTTTTTAATTTTTATTGGAGTATAGTTGATTTACAGTGTTGTGTTAGTTTCAAGTGTACAGCAAAGTGAATAGTTATACATATATCCACTTTTTAATATTCTTTCCCCATATATGCCATTACATAGATTTGAGTAGAGTTCCCTGTGCTCTAAAGCAGGTCCTTATTAGTTATCTATTTTATTAATATATACAGTGTATTAACACATAGTATATGTAATACATAGTATATGTCCATCCCAATCTCCCAATTTATTCCTCCCCCTACCCTCCTTGTAACCATGAGTTTGTTTTCTACATCTGTAACTCTATTTCTGTTTCGTAGATAGTTCATTTGTACTCTTTTTTAGATTCCACATATAAGTGATATCATATGATATGTGTCTTTCTCAGTACCATACTGTGTTGATGACTGTAGCTTTGTCATCAAAAGTCAGGGAGCATGATACCTCCAGCTCTTTTCTTCTTTATCAAGATTGCTCTGGCTATTTGGGGTCTTTATGTTCCCATACAAATTTTAGAATTATTTGTTCTAGTTCTATGAAAAATGCCATTGGTGTTTTGATAAGGATTGCATTGAATCTGTAGATTGCCTTGGGTAGTATGGTCATTTTAACATTATTAATCCTTCCAGTCTGAAAACACAGTATATCTTTCCATGTGTGTCATCTTCAATTTCTTTCATCAATGTCATACTTTTTGAGTACAGGTCTTTTACCTCCTTAGTTAGATTTATTCCTAGGTATTTTATTCTTTTTGATGCAATGGAAAATGGGATTTTCTTTTGCTTTCTCTTTCTGATACTTTATTATTAGTGTATAGAAATGCAATAGACTTCAATAATTTTCTATCCTGCAACTTTACTGAATGCATTGAGGAGCTCTAGAAGTTTTTTGGTAAAAATTGTAGGGCTTTCTATATATAATATCATGTCATCTGCAAACAGTGATAGTTTTACTTCTTCCCTTCCAATCTGGATGCGTTTTATTTGTTTTTGGTGTCTGATAACTGTGGCTAGGACTTCCAATACTATGTCAAATAGAATTGGCAAAAGGGGGCATCTTTGTCTTGTTCCTGACGTTAGAGAAAAATTTTTCAGCTTTTCACCATTGAGTACGATATTAGCTGTGGGTTTGTCATAAATGGCCTTTATTATATTGAAATATGTTCCCTCTATATCAACTTTGAGAGTTTTTATCATGAATGGATGTTGAATTTTCTCACATGCTTTTTCTGTGAGTATTGAGATCATATGGTTTTTAAACTGATAGCCTTCTTGGGAGGCTAAAAGGCACAAAAAAGAAAGTATCAAACAGGATTTTTAAAAGCATCATAGGGGGCTTCCCTGGTGGCGCAGTGGTTGAAAGTCCACCTGCCGATGCAGGGGACACGGGTTCGTGCCCCGGTCCGGGAAGATCCCACATGCCGCGGAGCGGCTAGGCCCGTGAGCCATGGCCGCTGAGCCTGTGCGTCCGGAGCCTGTGCTCCACAATGGGAGAGGCCACAGCAGTGAGAGGCCCGTGTACTGCAAAAAAAAAAAAAAAAAAAAAAAAGGCATCATAGGAGTAGAAAAAGCCCAAAGTCTGTTTGAAACAGAGTTGGATAGACAGTAATTTAAATCTTACTAGTTGTGTGAGCTTGGTATACAGCTGGTAGGTTTTTTAGTGTTTGCCCATCCCATGATCTTTCCATTGTTTGTCTAGAATCTGTCTCTCAATCTTTCTACACGTGGAGAGATTCTTGCAACCATATGTGTGTGCCTGGCTCCAGGCCCTTCTAAGAAGACACAAGTGTCTCACTAAGGAGTTTAGAATCGAGACAGAGGAACAATCAGGTTTTACAAGTGCCTGGACCTATAATTTATGACTTGAGTTGCGGGGCAGCTATTATTCTGTACAAGGATGAGGTTGCCAAGAAAAAGAAACCATTCTGCAGGAGGAGAGAGATGAATCGTGGGTGTGTTTCCTGGGTTCCCAGCACTTTCCAGATTCGGACTCAAAACACCTTCCTGAGTCTAGTGGCAAGTCTGCCCTTGGGTTCAGCAAAACATCCCAGGATCCTTAAAATAACCCTCCTTGCCCCTCCCTACCTTTCTTCCTTTGCAAGATTAAGCCCCAGTGGGTCTCTGTGACTAGCAACCAGAGCCTGCTAAGACCTGTGAGCAAAATTGCTCACATAATTGCTAATCTCACTAAGCCTCAATGTCTGTATTTATAAAAGGAGGCGTGGAATATCTACCTCATCCGTTGGTGATGATCTAAGTGGAATAATATATGCAAAATACTTAGAACAATGTCTGGCACACAATGGGCTCAGTAAAGTTGCTCCCTCAAGTCGTAAGAGGGAACTCTGTACTGCCTCCTGCTCTGGGGCAGAAGGACTGGGGTGGCTCCCGTGACTATTACGCGGTCTCTGCCTGGAAGCCTGGGCATCCACAGAGAACTCGTTCTGACTGGCAAGGAAATGCTAAGGTGCCTTTCTGTGATTTCAGTATCTGGAGATGTGTTTTCAAAAAGCTGCTTTCCTTTTAAGAATAGCCTTCCTGGGCCTTTTAGAATAAACCTTTCAAAATACAAAGACAGAGGTTTTTCTTCCTCAACTTAAAGCAAATCAATAAACAGTGCCAGATGCTGAGGACACAGTGGCGAGCAAGTCATACCCTTTGCCCTCAAGGAGCCCACAGGCAATAAAGGAGATACAGTAGTCTCCTTTTATCCGTGGTTTCACGTTCTGCGATTTCAGATACCTGCAGTCAACCTCAGTCCAAAAATATTAAATGAAAAATTCTGGAAATCAACGAGTCGTAAGTTGTAAACTGCTTGCCGTTCTGAGTTGTGTGAGGAAATTTCACATCGTCAGCTCTGTCCCACCCAGGACACGAATCATTTTTTTTCACACACACACACACACACACACTGTGTTTTATTTTTACAAGAGATAGATAAACTGACACCAAGCATTGTAAATGGATGACCACAACAAAAGCAACAATGGGGGTTTCCCTGGTGGCGCAGTGGTTGAAAGTTCGCCTGCCGATGCAGGGGACACGGGTTCGTGCCCCGGTCCGGGAAGATCCCACATGCCGCGGAGCGGCTGGGCCCGTGAGCCATGGCTGCTGAGCCTGCGCGTCCGGAGCCTGTGCTCCGCAACGGGAGAGGCCACAACAGTGAGAGGCCCGCGTACCGCAAAAGATAAAATAAAAAGCAACAATGATTGCAATTACCAAACACGAAACACGAATCATTTCTTTGTCCAGCATATCTGCCCATTAGTTACTTAGTAGCCAGCTCTGTTATCAGATTGAATGTGTTCAACTGACCCTCATTTTACCTAATAATGGCCCCAGGGTGCCAGAGGAGGGATGTTGGCAATTTGGATGTGCCAAAGAGAAGCCGTAAAGTGCTTCTGTTACGTGAGAATGTGAAAGTTCTCTACTTAATAAGGGAAGGGAAAAAATCATATGCTGAAGTTGCCAAGATCTACTGTTAAGAACAAATCTGTCCATGACACTGTGAAGAAGGAAAAAGAAATTCATGCTAGATTTGCTGTCCCACCTCAAACTGTAAAAGATATGGCCACAGCACATAAGTGCTTAGTTAAGATAGAAAAGACATTAAATCTGTACAATAAGATATTGGGTGGGCCAAAAAGTTCATCCCAGTTTTTCCATAAGATGTTATGGAAAAACTGGGATGAACTTTTCGGCTAACCCAATTATTATGAAAGACCGCATTCATGTAACTTTTATTACAGTATATTTTTATAATTGTTCTATTTTGTTATTAGTTGTTAATCTCTTACTGTACCTAATTTCTAAATTAAACTTCATTATAGTATATATAGGGCTTGGTACTATCCAAGGCTTTAGGCATCCAGTGGGGGTCTTGGAATGTATCCCCCTCAGGTAAGGGGTAACTACTGTATATCTAAAAATACATCATTGCCTCACATCCCATTGTCGTGGAATAAATGCAGATTTTACTTTATAATGCTCCAGTCAATTCTACTCACTCCCAGAACATGCTAAGAAATCAGATGTGCCTACTGCTTTCTCTCTGTAGGAAATATTTTGTGGACTGTTCCGTTCAAATGATTGATTTGGAGGAACACAATTATTGATGCTATAAAAGTGAATTCCTCTGGGTGTCCACATCAACTAAAAGAGCTACGTAGTTTTTATTTTGCTGCCAAATAACAAATCATGGTGGGACTTCCCTGGTGGTGCAGTGGTTAAGAATTCGCCTGCCAATGCAGGGGACACAGACTGGAGCCCTGGTCCGGGAAGATCACACATGCTGCGGAGCAACTAAGCCCGTTCGCCACAACTACTGAGCCTGCACTCTAGAGCCCGCGAGCCACAACTACTGAAACCCGTGCTGTGCAACCGAGAGAAGCCACCACAGTGAGAAGCCCGCACACCACAACGAAGACCCAATGCAGCCAAAAATAAATAAAATAATTTTTTTAAATGCACGGTATTAAAAAAATATTTTTTAAATCATGGCAGATGTTAAAAATAGAATTTCTACTAAAATATGGAGGCAGAGAAGAAAAATATTAGAGAGCTTTTTGATTTTAGTTCCAGGCAAATAATAGAGATGGATTTTCTTTGTCTTATTTATATATTGCCTCGATAGAGTGTTGGAAGTGTTCTTGGAGCAGATACTGGGGTTTCTAGAATCATCCCTGCCCTGATCCTCCCCAGTAACTCTCAGGAGATGTGTAACCAGAGCAAAGCAGGGTCTGAGGCCATGGGTGACCGAGGGCTGCCCTGGCAAACCCTGTAGAGGGAGGGGCTGCTGCAGCTTCTTGGAACGTTCTCCTGCCAGAGCCTTGGTTACCAGAGTGCTCCTGAGTCCGAACACCCCAATCCTGAACAGCTTCCAGGAAAAATAAACTGCCTAAGGGGAACTGCTGTAAAATTTCAAGTTGACTGAAATGTGCATTTACGAGTGACAAAACTTTGGGGTTTTCTTGAGAAACCCTAACTCACACTGTCGCTGTCCATCAAACACTGAGCCCAGCTGGGCTAGCGGTGAACGCCCATCTTCACAAGAGCCAACTCCCCTACAAGGAGAGTAGCAACTGGTGTTGGGGGCCCAGAACGTCTGCCCCCTCCTTCCCGCTGCTTCACCAGGAGGGAGGAGGGCCTGTGGGGTGGAGGGGGTTCTGGGGTCAGAAGGCAGGTTCCAGCACTGCCAACCACCCGCTTCAGCAACCTCTTGCTTCCCATGGGGGATTCTCAGTTGACCCCCTGGTGGATGGGGATTAGAATCTCCAGACTACCTTTCATGAGAAACAATGTTACGTGAAAGCCATTTTGAACTTGGTACATGTTGGTAATAATTTATGAGCCCGTTAACCTCTGCCCCAACTTGTCTCCACACAGCTCACAGGGAATAACAAAAACATGGGGTGATGACACAGCACAGCACCAAGCTGGACCTTCCATCCCCCGTCCCTGAGGAATCCACTGCACTGGTAAACACTAAGTGTCCCTGGAGAAGCCCCCGTGGTCCTCAGGCCACCTGCAAAGCCACCTTTAAGGCCGAACACACTTTTTCATGGTCAGTCTTCATTCTAATCCCCAGCCTTCAGGAAGTCCTGTGATGACCAGAGACAGGAAACTGAGTATCACATCAGGTCACAGATATCACAGGCTTATATGAGAAAAAGACCCAAAAAAGGGACCCTAAAGAAGAAACATGATGTCCTGAGGGAACTGTGTCTTCCCAGGGCAGGGAACACACCTGTAAGCCTGGACACCTGAGGTCAGCAGAATGTCCCTCCCAGGTGGGCACTATAGAGAGAAAAGGACGTCGATTTTTTGCAAAGAAAATCCCTGCCCCTTGACCTTTGCTCACCCTAATAGTCTCAGAACTCAGGTTACTCCTACTAGAACTCGATGCAAACAGCCCTAGCCTTTTCCCATGAAATGATCCATAAACGTATCTCATGAGGAGCTCCTCAAACCACCCTGAAAAGAGAAACTCAGTCACGCATGGAGACATGCATGACACCTCAAGCCAGAAATGAGGCTGAATCGCCATGAAGCATGCTCACGGTGAGGGGGGAGTAAAGGACACCAGACATTTCCAAATCTTGTGCAACGTTCAGATAAATCATCTCGACTTCATCCTTTTAGAACAGGTCAGTGATTATACTTGCTGTTCCAAAATGTCTGGCATCTAATCTCCATCATTTTGCTTTAAAGCTATTATTTTGCCCTTAATAATATTCCTGAAATAATCTCTGCTTTGGTGGTGCCCACTTCGGATTTTTTATTAGTTTAGTAGGTCTAGTATTTCTTTGCCCACGAAGTTTGTGAGGGCATTTTCATATTTCACAAAATTGGGTCTCCCGTGGAAAAGGAGTCGAGAGCAGCAATGTTGGCACAGCTGCACTCATGCCCTATAATTCTGTCTCTGTTTTATAGTGCTTAATGATCATTAAATACTAAAATAAGAATGCCACCAACAGTTTCAGGAGGGTTTGTTATCTCTGCACTGTGTACTAGATAAGCATAACTTTTTAAAGAATTATGAATCTGATGTGTCCCAAAGAGTTTCCAAGTAGCAACATTAACTTCATGTTTAATATCACAAAAACAAAAGTACAGATGAAACAGACCTGGTTCTATCACTTATTAGCATGAAGCGTCCAGAAGGTTCCTTAACTTCAGTAAGTCATGGTTTTATCATTTAAAAAAAGATGGAGTTCTTATCTTCGGACAAAAGTGTCTACTGAAGGCCTCTTTTGTAGTCATTTTTACCTTGATGTGATTGTCATCATCAAGGCCACTTGCAAATCATGGAATCAGGCCCAGGGCTGGATGGGCCATCCCATAATAACCAGACAGCAGGTACCAGGTACTATTTTCTCAGCACTCACTGCGGGCCGGGCACAGGGCTGAGGACTTCGCACACCATCTCATTTAACCATGGCAACCCTTTGGAGGTAGTTTATAGCGTCATCCCCACTCTGTTAAATGAGGAATTCAAGTCAGCTTGAGGGTAAGTAATTCCTTCAGGAAGCAACTGTGCAGGATCAAATGGCGATGTCTGATTTGTGGTCCATGAATTATTGGATCGTGATTGTGATGACTGTAAGAGCTGAGTTCTTTGCCTTGCCTTATTTGTCACTAAATGATGATGGAGCCCCCAGCTTTGGGGCTCGCAGCCTGGATTGGAGTCTTTGCTCACCCCGCCTACCAGTGATGTGACACTGGACAAGTCTCTCAGCCTCTGTAAGCTTCGGTTTCCTCACTGACAAAATGGCAACGATGGTCATAATTTGTAACACACTAGGGCTGTTGCGAGGATCAAAATTAAATAATACATATAAAGCACGTGCACAGTCCTGGCACATAGTAAGCAGTCAATGAATGGTGATTATTATGATTCTTCTTATCATGATTTTATTCAGCCCAAATTTGAGAAATAAGCACTCATCCTCTGTTTTAAAAGATTTACTAAAGTACAGTCAATTTACAATGTTTTGTTAATTTCTGCTGTACAGCAAAGTGACTCAGTTATTCATATATATACATTCTTTTCCATTATGGTTTATCCCAGGACATTGAATATAGTTCCCTGTGCTCTACAGTAGGACCTTGTTGTTCATCTGTTCTGCATATAACAGTTCGCACCTGCTAATCCCAAATTCCCAATCCAACCCTCCCCCACTCCCCCTCCCCCCCCAACCTTGGCAACCACACGTCTGTTCTGTTTGTGAGTCTGTTTGTTTGTAGATAAGTTCATTTGTGTCATATTTTATATTGCACATATAAGTGATATATAATATTTGTCTTTCTAACTTGGTATGATAATCTCTGGTCCATCCATGTTGCTGCGAATGGTATTATTTCATTCTTTTTTATGGCTCAGTAGTATTCCATTGTATATATACCACATATTCTTTATTCATTCATCTATTGATGGACATTTAGGTTGTTTCCATGTCTTGGCTATTGTGAATAGTGCTGCTGTGAACATTGGGGTGCATGTATCTTTTTGAATTATAGTTTTCTCTGGATATATGCCCAGGAGTGGGATTGCTGGATCATACGGCAACTCTAGTTTTAGTTTTTTGAGGAACCTCCATACTGTTTTCCATAGTGGCTGCACCAGCACTCATGCTCATAATCTAAATAGCTGTGATCCTTATTTATTTGACAAATCTGAGCCTATATTTTGATTCAGTTCAATGAGTATTTACTAGGCATCTACTAAGTGCCTAGCATGGTGAAGAATTTTTTAAAGGCATGCAGGCCTTTCTCACAAGAGTCTGATGCCTGAGAAAAGACAAGATTTATACCACAAAAAAACAATGCCTAGCAAAGAGAGGGCATCCTGTGATATATTTAAAAGTATGAAACTGGACAGAATCTAAGCCAAAAATATGGTGCAGAAAATAAGGAGAGAAAATGAAGGCTTTTAGGAGGAGACGGTAGTTAAGAAACAAGAACAGGTAGAATTAAGGCCGAGGGGAAGGTGAGGAGGATACTTAGCTGCAGCACTGGACCCCTTCCTGGCCATCAGGAATGACCCCCTGGGCCTCTGTCCCTAAGTTTCACAAAGCACAGGAGACCCACCCAGCACATGGTGGTCCTGAAGATATTTACTCTGAGGCAGCAGCTCCACCTGGGTGAGAAAGCCAGGCTCATGAAGGCTAGTTGCCGTTCAGTAAAGGAAGAAAAGCTGCATGCAATACTAGTGCCTGTGGGGGACTTCTGCTGATAGGCACCGGGCCTGAGGGTGCATCCTTCATCCAGGAGGCAGGCTTGCTCAGAGGGCTAGAAATCAGAGTACTGGATGGAACCAGACAGATGCAGGCCAGGCTGGTCTCCTACGACTGTCCTCTGTTCCTAAGTTATCTCAGAGCCGTCTCCTTGAGCAGCTCCCAGAGCAAGTGCCTTCAAACCTTTTAAACCACAACCACAATAAGTACATTTTACAAAATGACCTAACACATACTTATACATGCATGTAAGTGAAATGGAAATAGGAGTTTCATGAACTGAATGCATGTGATACACTTGGATCTTTTCTATCCTGATGAATGTTTTTATTCATTTTTAAATTGAAGTAACATTGGTTTATCACATTATGTAACTTTCATGTGTACAGCGTTACATTTCTACTGCTGTATACCCTACCACATTCTCACTACCAAATATTTAGTTTCCATCCATCACCATACAGTGATCCCCTTTCCCTAGTTCACCCTCCCCTGTGCTCCTTCCCCTCTGACAACCACTATTTTGTTCTCTGTATCTACATGTTTGTTTGGTTTGGTTTGGTTTGTTCATTTATCTTATGTTTATTTTTTTATATTGCACATATGAGTGAAATCCTATAGCATTTGTTTTTCTGTCTGACTTATTTCACTTAGTATAATAACAAGTTCCACCATGTTGTTGCAAATGGAAAGATTTCATCTTTTTATGGCTGAGTAGTATTCCATTGTGTCTGTGTGTGTGTGTGTGTGTACACATATACACATATATGTACCACATCTTCTTTATCTATTTACCTGTTGATGGGCACTTAGATTGTTACCATATCTTGGCTATAGTAAATAAGGCCTCCATGAACATAGAAGTGCATGTATCTTTTCAAGTTAGTGTTCACATATTCTTTGGCTAATACCCAGAAGTGGGACAGCTGGATCATGTGGTGGTTCTATTCTGAATTTTTTGAGGAATCTCCATATTGTTTTCCATACTGGCTGCACCAATTTACATCCCTACCAACACCGCACAAGGATGCCCTTTTCTCCACATCTTCACCAATACTTATTTCTTGACTTTTTAATCATAGCCATTCTAACAGGCATGAGGTGGTATCTCAGTGGGGTTTTGATTTGCATTTCTCTAATAGTGATGTTGAACATCGTTTCATATGCCTGTTGGCCATATGTATGTCTTCACTGGGAAAATGTCTATTCAGCTCCTCTGCCCATTTTTTAATCAAGTTGTTTGTTTTTTGTTATTGTTGAGTTGTATGAGTTCTTTATATATTTTGGATATTAACCCCTCATTGGATATATCATTTGCAAATATCTTCTCTCATTCCATAGGTTGTCTCCCATTTTGTTGATGGTTTCCTTTGCTGTGCAGAGCTTTTTAATTTCATGTAGTCCTGATTGTTTATTTTTGCTCTTGATTCCCTTGCCTGAGGAGACATATCTAAAAAAGATATTGCTAAGACCTGTGTCAGAGCGTATTGCCTATGTTTTCTTCTAGGTGTTTTATGGTTTCAGATCTTTAATCCATTTTGAGTTGATTTTTGTGTATGGTGTGAGATAGTGGTTTAGTCTTATTTTTTGCACATGACTGTTCAGATTTCCCCACACCATTTATTGATGGTACTATCCTTTCTCCATTGTATGTTCTTTGCTCCTTTGTCAAATATTAGTGTCTATATATGCATGGGTTTATTTCTGGGTTCTCAAATGTATTCCATTGATCTATGTATCTGTTTTTCTGCCAATACCATGCTGTTTTGATTCCTGTGT
The DNA here is from genome assembly GCF_003676395.1 of Aethalodelphis obliquidens. Classification (NCBI taxonomy): domain Eukaryota; kingdom Metazoa; phylum Chordata; class Mammalia; order Artiodactyla; family Delphinidae; genus Aethalodelphis; species Aethalodelphis obliquidens. Next base: position 14,223,984 of record NW_020837974.1, read on the forward strand.
TTTTGTAATACATTTTGAAATCAGGGAGTGTGATTCCTCCAGCTTTGTTCTTTTTTTTTTCAGGATTGCTTTGGCTATTCAGGGTCTTTTGTGGTTCCACATTTTAGAATTTTTTGTTCTACTTCTGTGAGAAATGTCCTTGGGATATTGATAGGGAATGCATTGAATGTGTAGATTATATATATGTCCTTATCACCTAAGACAATGTTAATTCTTCTAATCCAAGAGCACAGATATCTTTCCATTTATTTGTGTCTTCTTTAATTTCTTTTAATAATGTCTTATAGTTTTCAGTGTACAGGTCTTTCATCTCCTTTTTTGCAATTGTAAATGGGATTGTTTTCTTAATTTCTCTTTCTTCTAGCTCATTGTTAATGTATAGAAGTGCAGTAGATTTTTATATGTTGATTTTACTGTATTTATTATTTCTAATAGATTTTTGATGGAGTCGTTAGGGTTTTCTATATATAAAATCATGTCATCCTCAAACAGTGATGGTTTCACTTCTTCCTTTCCAATTTGGATGTCTTTTTTTTTTTTTTTTTTACTAATTGCTCTGGGTAGTACTTCCAATACTAAGTTGAGTAAGAGTGGCAAGAGTGAGCATATTATTCTTCTTCCTGATTTTAGAGGGATAGCTTTCAGTTTTTCACCATTGACTTAGCTGTGGGTTTATGACATATGGCCTTTATTACACTGACATACATTCCTTCTATACCCACTTTATTGAGAGTTTTTAATCATAAATTGGCATTGAATCTTGTCAGATGATTTTTCTGCATCTGAGATGCATATGAGATGATCATGTGGTTTTTATCCTTCATTTTGTTAATGTGCTGTATCATGTTGATTGATTTGCAGGTGTTGAACTATCCTTGCATCTCTGGGGTAAATACCACTTGATTATGGTGTGTGATCCTTTTAATGTATTGTTGTATTTGGTTTGCTAATATTTTGTTGAGGATTTTTGTATCTGTGTCTATCAGAGATACTGGCCTGTAATTTTCTTTATTGTGTGTTGTCCTTGTCTGGTTTTGGCTTCATAAAATAAGTTAGGAAGTGTTCCCTCCTCTTCAGTTTTTTGGAAGAGTTTGAGAAGGGTAGGTATTCAATCTTCTTGGAATTCACCTGTAAAGCTGTCTTGTCCTGGACTTTTGTTTTGGGGGGCTTTTTGTTTACTGTTTCAATCTTTGTACTAGTGATTAGTCTATTCAGATTTTCTATTTCTTCATGAGTCAGTCTTGGGAAATTGTATTATTCTAAGAATTTGTCCATTTCTTCTAGGTTGTACAATTTCTTTGGCTTATAACTGTTCGTAATATTCTCTTATAATCCTTTATATTTCTGTGCTATTCATTGTTATTTCTCCTCTTGTTTCTGATTTTATTTATTACAGAATTCTCTCTTTTGCTTAGTGAGGCTAGCTAAGAGTTTGTTAATTTTGTTTATCTTTTTAAAAAAATAGCTCTTAGTTTCATTGATCTTTTCTATTGTCTTTTTACCTTCTATTTCATTTATTCCTCTTTTTTTAATAGATCTTTATTGGAGTATAATTGCTTCACAATACTGTGTTAGTTTCTGTTGTACACCAGAGTGAATCAGCCATATGCATACATATGTCCCCATATCCCCTCCCTCTTGAGCCTCCCTCCCATCCTCCCTATCCCACCCCCCTAGGTCATCACAAAGCACTGAGCTGATCTCCCTGTGCTATGCTACTGCTTCCCACTAGTAAACTATTTTACATTTGATAGTGTATATATGTTGATGCTACTCTCACTTCACCCCAGCTTCCCCTTCCCACCCTGTGTCCTCAAGTCCATTCTCTATGTCTACATCATTATGCCTGCCCTGAAACTAGGTTCATCAATTCATCATCATTTTTTTTTTAGATTCCCTATATATGTGTTAGCATACGGTATTAGTTTTTCTCTTTCTGACTTACTTCACTCTGCATGACAGTCTCTAGGTCCATCTACCTCACTACAAATAACTCAGTTTCATTTCTTTTTATGGCTGAGTAATATTCCATTGTATATATGTGCCACATCTTCTTTATCCATTCACCTGTTGATGGACATTTAGGTTGGTTCCATGTCCTTGCTATTGTAAATAGTGCTGCAATGAACATTGTGGTACATGTCTCTTTTTGAATGATGGTTTTCTCAGGGTATATTTCATTTATTTCTTTTCTTTATTATTTCCTTCTATCTACTGACTTTGGATTTCACTTGTTCTTATTTCTCTAGGCCTTTAGGTATAAGTTTAGATTGTTTCTTTTTAATATTTATTTATTTATTTGGTTGCGCCAGGTCTTAGTTGAGGAACGCAGGCTCCATAGTTGTGGCATACAAATTCTTATTTGCAGCATACATGTGGGATCTAGTTCCCTGACCAGGGATTGAACCTAGCCCCCTGCATTGGGAGTGTGGAGTCTTATCCACTGCCCCACCAGGGAAGGCCCAAGGTTAGATTGTTTATTTGAGATTTTTCTTCTTTCTTGAGGTAGACCTGTACTGCTATAAATTTCCCTCTGAGTACTGCTTTTGCTGCATCCTATAGATTTTGGTGTGTTGTACTTTCATTTGTATTTGGGTAATTTTTTATTTCCCCTTTGATTTATTCATTGACCCAATAGTTGTTTTATAGCATGTTGTTCAGCCTCCACATATTTATAATTTTTCCACTTTTCTTCTTGTAGCTGATTTCTAGTTTCATACCACTGTGATTGGAAAAGATGCTTAGTATGATTTCAGTCTTCTTAAACTTACTGAGACCTGTTTTGTGTCCCAACATATAGTCTATCCTTGAGAAAGTTCCTTGTTGACTTTCTGTCTGGACAATCTATCCATTGATGTAAATGGGGTATTAAAGTCCTCTACTATTTTTGTGTTGCTGTCAATTTCTCCCTTTAGGTCTATTAAGCACTTTTTTATATGTTTTGGTATCTCTGTATTAGATACATATATATTAATTACTGTTATGTCTTCTTGATGAATTGTCCCCTTTATCATTATACATTGTCTATGTTTGTCTCTTGTTACCTTTTTTGGCTTTAGGTGTATTTTGTCTGATGTAAGTATGGCTACACCCACTTTCTTTGGGCTTCCATTTCCTTGAAGTATCATCTTCCATCCCTTTGCTTTTAGCCTGTGTTTCTCTTTTTTAAATTTTATTTATTTATTTATTTATTTTTGGCTGTGTTGGGTCATCGTTGCTGCACGCAGGCTTTCTCTAGTTGCGGCGAGTGGGGGCTACTCTTTGTTGCAGTGCGCGGGCTTCTCATTACAGTGGCTTCCCTCATTGTGGAGCACAGGCTCTAGGCACGTGGGCTTCAGTAGTTGTGGCACGTGGGCTCTAGAGCACAGGCTCAGTAGTTGTGGTACACAGGCTTAGTTGCTCCATGGCATGTGGGATCTTCCTGGGCCAGGGATTGAACCTGTGTCCCCTGCATTGGCAGGCGGATTCTCAATCACTGCGCCACCAGGGAAGCCCAAGCCTGTGTTTCTCTTTAGAGCTGAGGTTAGTCTCCTGGAGGCAGCATATAGTTGCATCTTGTTTTTTAATCCATCCAGCCACTCTGTGTCTTTTGACTGGTGAATTCAATCCATTTACATTTCGGGCGATTATTGATAGATAAGGACTTAGTACCACCGTTTTATCTTTTCTGGTTGCTGTGCACCTTTGCTGTTGCCTTTTCATTGTGTTTCTCTCTGCCATTTTGGTTTGGTGGGTTTTTTATGATGTTTTCTTAGTTTCTTCTTTTTTAATGCTTTGTGTTTCTTATTTATATTTTGTGGCTATCATGGGATTTTTATAAAATGTTCTATAAAATAGTTCTTTTTCTGCTGATAGCATCTTATGTTCATTTACCTATATAGGTTCTGTCCTTTCCTTTTTCCCTTTTGTGTTTTTCTTGTCTCAAATTATCCCTTTTTATTCTGTGAGTATGTTACCAAATTGAAGTAGCTATAGTTATTTTTCTACTCCCCTCTTTTAACCTTTATGCTATAATATAGTGTTTAAAAACCACTTCTGATACAGAGTTGCAATTTTCTGATTGTCTATCACCTTAATCAATGTTTTGTGTAGTTTTGCCTTTTTGTTTCTGGTAGAATTTCTTCTAACATTTCTTGTAAGATAGGTCTAATGTTGATGAATTCTCTCAGCTTTTGTTTGTCTGGAAAAGTCTTTCTTTCTCCTCCACATCTGAATGATAACTTTGCTGGATAGGGTATTCTTGTGTGGCAGTTTTCATCTTTCAGTATTCTGAGAATGTCATTCCATTCCCTCTGGGCCTGCAGAGTTTCTGCCGACAAATCTGCTCATAGCCTAACAGGAGCTCCTTTGTAGGTTACCATCCTTTTTTCCTTGGTTGCCTTGAAAATTCTTTGTCATTGAATTTTGACAATTTTAATGTAATGTGTCTTGTAAAAGGCCTTTTTGCATTGAGGTTATTAGGTGTTCTCTTAGCTTCATGAACTTATATATCCAGTTCCTTCCCCAGGTTTGGGAAGTTCTCAGCTATTATTTCTTTAAATAAACTCTCTGATCCCTTCTCCTTCTCTTCTCCTTCTGGGACACCCATTACCCTAATGTTGCCCTTCCTAAAAGAATTGAATATCTCTCATAGAATTTCCTCATTTTTTAATATCTTATTTCTCTTTCCTCTTCTACTTATATCATTTCTAGGTTTGTATCTTTGAGCTCACTAATTCTCTCTTCCATATGGTCTGCTCTATTTCCAATGCTTTCTGATGCATTCTTCATCTCATTTACTGAGTTCTTCAGCTCCTGAATTTCTGTTTGGTTCTTTTTCGAATTTCCCTCTCCTGGGTAAAGTATTGCTTCTGTTCATTAGTGTTATTCCTGAGCTCATTGCACTGCCTTTCTGAGTTTCTTGTATCTTATTGAGTTTATTCCTGGCAGTTATTTTGAATTTTAGATCACAATATTCCATCAGTTTAAGATTGGTTTTTGGAGAATTGTAAGTTTCATTTTGTGGCACGGTGTTACTGTGGTTCTTCATGGTGCTTGATGAGTTGTCCCTCTGCTGGTGCGTTTGAAATAACAAAAGCGTTTTTATTTGACTCTAAAGAATCATCCGGTAAAAATTTGGAGGCCATTCTTTTGTTTCTCAGTAGGTGGCGCTATAGCACAAGTTTTTGGTTTCTCTTACCTGAGCTGCTTCTGTTCATATTTGAGAGTTTGCACTGTCCACAGCCTCTGTCAGAGGTGTTGCCCTGTGCCCTTGCTGTTGCTTCTTGTGCCTCTGGGGTCTTAGGTACCTAGCTGCTCTCAGTGACTCTGGCATCACTGCCTAGGGCACTTGGATAGTGAGCTCTTTTTGCCATGACTGAGATCCCCTGATTCACAGGCTCTGCTGCAGCTGGGGGGTTGTGAGGGTGAGGAGGTAGCCAGGATAGTGGGGGCACCTCTGCTGCCTCCAGTGTTGTAAGGTTTGTAGGTTCCACCACTGTGGGGCATGGGAGTCGGGGCCAGAGTTGTGGGCGCCTCAGCAGCTGGAAGAATGGGTCCCAGGCTCCACTGCCACTGCCTCCTAGTTACCTGTGGCCACAGATGCCTTGCTGCCTGAAGGCTGGAGTCATGTGCACCGCCTCCCCTGATGCTACCAGATTCTCTGGTGCTGTGCGCTTAGCCGTCCTAGCCAGAAGACAAGGGCTGCAGACACCACCTCCAGGTTCCCTGGCTCCACATCCTCTATGTGTTCCAGTCCACCCACCTTTAGACGCACAGACGTGTGGAATTCTCTGGAACCTTGTTGGGCAGAGGTATCTTTGTTGAGCTGTAGATGTTCTACTGGGTGTAGAGTGAAAAGGAGAGACAGAGGGAGTGTTTCAATCGGGCATGGTGCTGACGTCACTCTGCCCCCATTCTACATTTTGCCTCTATGGTTCTGACTATTCTAAGCTCTGCACACAGGTGGAATCATGTAATATTTGTCTTTTGGGAACTGGCATATTTTCCTTAGCGAAATGTCCTCAAGGTTCCTCCACTTTGTAGTGTATGTCAGAATTTCCTTCTTTTTAGATGATGGATATTTCATTGTATTATATGTCACACTTGGGTTGCTTCCACAGATTTCCCGGTCCCAGAGTCCCAATGCACAGCAGCATATAAAGGTTCAGAGACATCCAGGAGACAGGAAACCGTGTTTATAAATTTTAAGCGTATGTCTGTGTATGGGCAAAGACAAGGACTCCTCCTCCTCTTTTTATTTATGTATTTTTTTTGCGGTACGCGGGCCTCTCACTGTTGTGGCCTCTCCCGTTGCGGAGCACAGGCTCCGGACGCGCAGGCTCTGCGGCCACGGCTCACGGGCCCAGCCGCTCCGCGGCATGTGGGATCTTCCTGGACTGGGGCACGAACCCGTGTCCCCTGCATCGGGAGGCGGACTCTCAACCACTGCGCCACCAGGGAAGCCCCAGCCCCTCTTAATTTTTAAGTGTATCGTATAGTATTGTTAACCATATGCACATTGTTATACAGCAGATCCCAATAATTTTTTTCATCTCGCATGACAAACTATTGTAAACAGTGCTGCAATGAACATAGGGGTGCATATATCTTTTAAAATTAGTGCTTTAGAATTCTTTGGGTAAATACCCACAAGTGTGATAGCTGGATCACATGGTAGTTCTTTTCTTAATTTTTTGATGAATCTCCATGCTGTTTCCATAGTAGTAACACCAAATCACATTCCCACCAACACTGTAGGAGGGGCTCCCTTTTCTCCATATCCTCACCAATGCTTGTTATTTCTTGCCTATTTGATAATACCCATTCTAACAGGCATGAGGTGATCGCTAATTGGGGTTTTGATTTGCACCTGCCTAATAATTAATGATGTTGAACATCGTTTCCTGTGTGGGAGAATCGACAGAATTCAAGGGAGGATGGAGACATAGTCTTGGAACAGACAGGAATCTGGCACCTTTGGGGGGGACAGTCAATAGTAGGAACTGCTCAACAGTCCTGCCTTGGAGCTACTGCCAGAGTGGCTTTAGCTGTTTTTCTGCCCTGTGTCACTGCCTTTGAGATGTGCAGTCCCGTGACAGATATACTGACCAGCTACATGTAGATCACACGTCAAGCTCTTGGCTGGGAGAGGGGAGAGAAAGTGACCAGTGAGGGGACCACATGGGTTTCTATAGCAGAATAGCAGGCGACTTGGATTTGCCATCCCAGCAAGACGACACACAGTGGCAGAGAGGCGTTCCACTTTGGGAAATGACACTTTCTCCACATGAGCATTATACAGCACTCATCAGCAAAATATCTTTGTGTGCCTACAAGGGATATGGTAGAAAACAAAACCAAGAGAGTCCCTGCCGTCGTAGAAAGAAGACACAAAATAAACGAGTGTGGTGGTGGTCTTAGAACATGGCCCCAGTTCTCTGGCGCTCCTCTCAGGCAGAGGTGGAGTTGACACCTCTCCGCCCTGAGTCTGGGCGGGCCTGGGGTTGCTTCAGCCAATAGAGAACGGCACAAGTGACCTCCCAGACTAGCTCATAAAAGGCCATGTCTCTCGGAACACTTGCTCTTCTGACTCCTCTTGCGGGCGCACCTGTAAATGAGCTCAGAAGCGCATACCAGGTGGAAAAGCCACATGGTGGCACTGTACTCACAGTCCCAGGTGAGCATCGTCTTCCAGTGAGCACAGCGCAGGAATCCAGACACGTGATTCTAGCCCCCAGCCATCAAGGTCACCCCCGACATCGTGGCACAGAGACAATTCATCCTTGCTGTGCCCTGTCCAAATTCTGACCCACAGAATTCGTGAGCACCGCAAAATGGCTATTGCCTCACCAAGTTTGGGATGGTTTGTTATGTAGCAGTATATATTCAGAACAAGCAAATATATAACGTTAGTGTTATGCAACAGCAGTGTTAAAAAGAAAAGCAGGGGAGGGGAAGTGCTGACGAGGAAAGTGGCAAATGAAGTGACTTCAGCCAAAGCTGTTAAGGAAGAAAAAAAGCGAGCCAGGACGAGGGGCAGAGCAAGAACTGAGAACCGTGACTTGTGGCGTCCAGGAGGGTGTAAAGCTGCCAAGCGCTGCTTGCCTCGAGCTCACAGCTTCCCAGGGTGGCCCCTTCCCACCGGCCTGAGCGCAGAGAACCACACATTGTGGCTCCTACATTCAGGCCAGCTGCTTCTCTGGGGGAACTCAACCAAATTTTTATAATTGATTTTTGTTTAATCCTGGGTAATTTAAGGGATCTTTACGGGCACTTTTGACCAAAGGCAATATTCCTACCCACTTTTTAATTTACTTTTTTGCACAGGGTATAAAATTTGAAAGGTACAAAAGTTCCAGAGCAAAAAGTCTCCCTCCCACTCCTCTCCCCACCCCACCCAGTTACCCTCCCGCTGAGGCAACTCTCTTACCAGTTTTTGGGGGGCGTCTTTCTAGAAGCGGTCTCAGCATTTACAATCAAACAATAGCAAACAATACCTATCATTCTACGACTTGATTTTTTTTCACTTATGTCTCAGAGTTTCCTCCAGATCATTCCATAGACATGTTTCTCATTCTTTAACACTTTTTCTTTTTTGCATTGGAATAATTTTAGTTTTACAGAAAAATTGCAAAGACAATATACAGTTACTATACACCCTTCACCCAGCTTCCCCTGATATTAACATCTAACAACTGTGGCACATTTATCAAAACTAAGAAGTTATCATTAGTACAATACTATTAATGAAACGACATAATTTATTCCAGTTTCACCAATTTGTCCACTGACAGTATTTTTCTGTTCCGGAACCCAACCCAGGGTACCATAACACCTAATCATCGTGTCCCCTTCGTCTTTTCCAATCTGTGACAATTTCTCAATCTATTTGTATTTTTAGGACCTTAACACTTTTGAAGAATACTGGCTAAGTATTTTATAGAATGTCCTTCCATTTTTCTGATATTTTCTCATGATTAGAATGGGGTTGTAGGTTTCTGGAAAGAATATTCAGAGTGAAGTACCCTTCTCAATGCATCATATTAGGGCCTTAACAGCATGACATTAATGGTGATTAATGGTAACTTTAATCAGTAGGTTAAAATTGCATCTGCCAGGTTTCTCCACTGTAAAGTTATTATTTTTTCCTTTCTGAGCTCTATTCCTTGGAAGTGGGTCACTCAGTCCAGATCACACACCAGGGGAAAGGAATTAAGCTCCATCTCCCAGAAGGGGGCAGGGATAATTTACACATATTATTTGGAATTCTTCTGTGTGGAAGATTTGTCCCTTCTCCCCCATTTATTCGTTATTCAGTCATGTTTTAAAATTTGAAATATAATTGATTTACAATATTAGTTTCAGATGTACAACATAGTGATTCAAAAAATTTATAGTTTATACTCCACTTAAAGTTCTTATAAAATGTTGGCTGTATTCCCTGTGCTGTACATTACATCTTTGTAGCTTATTTTTCTTCTATACAGTAGTTTGTGCCTCTTAATCCTCTAAACCCCTTTCCTCTCCCCACTGGTAACCACTAGTTTGTTCTCTGTATCTGTGAGTCTGTTTCTGATTTGTTCATATTCATTCATCAGTTTTGTTTTTTTAGATTCCAAATATAAGTGGTAACATACAGAATTTGTCTTTCTCTGTCTGACTTATTTCACTAAGTATAATACCCTCCAGGTCCATCTATGCTGTTGTAATGGCAAATTTTCATTTTTTTAATTGCTGTGTAATATCCTATTGTGTGTGTGTGTGTGTGTGTGTATATATATATATATATATATATATCACATCTTCTTCATTCATTTGTTGGTAGACACTTAGGTTGCTTCCATTTCTTGGCTATTGTAAATAACGGTGCTATGAACATTGGGGTGCACGTATCTTCTTGAATTACTGTTTTCCTTTTCTTCAGATATATGCCCAGCAGTGGGATTGCTGGATCATATGGTAGTTCTATTTTTAGTTTTTTGAGGAACCTCCATACTGCTTTCAACAGTGGTTGCACCAATTTACATTCCTACCAATAGTGTACAAGGGTTCCCTTTTCCCACATCCTCACCAACATTTCTTATTTATGGTCTTTTTGATGATAGCCATTCTGATGGGTGTGAGGTGATATCTCATTGTGGGTTTGATTTGCATTTCTCTGATGATTAGCAATATTGAGCATATTTTCATGTGCCTGTTGGCCATCTGTATGTCTTCTTTGGAAAAATGTCTATTCAGGTCTTCTGCCCATTTTTAAAATCAGGTTATTTTTTTGTTTGATACTGAGTTAAATAAACTGTTTATATATTTTGGATGTTAACCCCTTATCAGTCATATCATTTGCAAATATTTTCTCCCATTCAGTAGGCTGTCTTTTTGTATTGTCAAGAGTTTCCTTTGCTGTGCAAAAGCTTTTAAGTGTAATTAGGTCCCATTTGTTTATTTTTTCTTTTGTTTCTTTTGCCTTAGGAGACAGATCTAAAAGAATGTTGCTATGATTTATGTCAAAGAGTATTCTGCCTACATTTTCTTCTAGGAGTTTTATGGTTTCCAGTCTTAAGTTTAGGTCTTTAATCCATTTTGAGTTTATTTTTGTATATGATGTGAGAAAATGTTTGAATTTCATTGATTTATATGTACCTGTCCAGTTTTCCCAGCACAACTTATTGCATAGACTGTCTTTTCCCCATTGTATATTTTTGCTTCCTTTCTCATAGATCAATTAGCTATAAGTGTGTGAGTTTGTATCTGGGCTGTCTATTCTATTCCATTGATCTGTGTGTCTGTTTTTGTGCCAGTACTTTACTGTTTTGATTACTGTAGGTTTGTAGTATAGTTTGAAGTCAGGGAGTGTTATACCAACAGCTCTGTTCTTTCTCAAGATTGCTTTGGCTATTTGGGGTCTTTTGTGTTTCCATACAAATTTTAGAATTATTTATTCTAGTTCTGTGAAATATGCCATTGGTATTTTGATAGAGATTGCATTGAATCTGTAGATTGCCTTGGGTGGTATGCCTTGGGTGGTTATTCTAGTCCATGAACACATTATACTTTTCCATCTGTGTGTCGTCTTCAATTTCAGTCTTATAGTGTAACATCCTGACAATGCTCCAAGTGTGCTTGAAAAGAATGTGTAATCTGCTGCTACCGTGTGGAGTTAACTGAATAAACATCAGGTTCAATATTTTTTTTTTCTGTGGTACGCGGGCCTCTCACTGTTGTGGCCTCTCCCGTTGCAGAGAACAGGCTCCGGACGCGCAGGCTTAGAGGCTATGGCTCACGGGCCTAGCCGCTCCGCGGCATGTGGGATCTTCCCGGACCGCGGCACGAACCCGTGTCCCCTGCATCGGCAGGCGGACTCTCAACCACTGCACCACCAGGGAAGCCCCAGGTTCAATTTTTGATAGTGTTTTTCAACTCTTCCATTTCTTATTGATTTTATGTCCAGTTATCCTAATAATTTTTGAGAGTGTGGTATGGAAATTTCCAAGTATAATTTTTGAACGAACTGTCTTTTTCTCCATGTAGCTGTTCAGTTTTCCCAGGACCACATATTGAAGAGAATGTCTTTTCCCCATTGTGTTTTCTTGTATCCTTTGTTATAGATAAATTGGCCATAATTGCATGGGTTTATTTCTGGGCTCTCTATCATGTTCCATTGATCTGTGTGTCTGTTTTTGTGCCAGTACTATACTGTTCTGATTACTGTAGGTTTGCAGTACAGTCTGCAGTCAGAGAGCATGATACCTCCAGCTTTGTTTGTTTGTTTTCCCTCAAGATTGCTTTGACTATTTGGGGTCTTTTATGGTTCCATATAAATTTTAGGATTATTTGTTCTAGGCCTGTGAAAAATATCATGGGTATTTTGATAGGAATTGCATTAAATCTGTAGATTGCTTTGGGTAGTAAGGACACTTTAACAATATTAATTCTTCCAATCAATGATCACAGGACATCTTTCCATTTCATGTCATCTTTCAGTTTCCTTCATCAATATTTTATAGTTTTCAGAGTATAGGTCTTTCGCCTTGTTAGTTAAGTTTATTCCTAGGTCTATATTCTGTTTGATGTGATTTTAAATGGAATTGTTTTCTTGTTTTCTCTTTCTGATAGTTGATTATTAGTGTATAGAAGAGCAACAGATTTCTATATATTAATCTTATTTTTGAATTTTATTTTTTTATACAGCAGGTTATTAGTCATCAATTTTATACACATCAGTGTATACATGTCAATCCCAATCGCCCAATTCAACACACCACCACCACACCACACCCCGCCGCTTACTCCCTTGGTGTCCATACGTTTGTCCTCTACATCTGTGTCTCAATTTCTGCCCTGCAAACTGGTTCATCTGTAAAATTTTTCTAGGTTCCACGTATATACAATAATATACAATATTTGTTTTCCTCTTTCTGACTTACTTCATGTTGTATGACAGTCTCTAGATCCATCCATGTCTCAACAAATGACCCAATTTTGTTCCTTTTTATGGATGAGTAATATTCCATTGTATATATGTACCACATCTTCTTTATCCATTCGTCTGTTGATGGGCATTTAGGTTGCTTCCATGACCTGGCTATTGTAAATAGTGCTGCAATGAACATTGGGGTGCATGTGTCTTTTTGAATTATGGTTTTCTCTGGGTATATGCCCAGTAGTGGGATTGCTGGATCATATGGTAATTCTATTTTTAGTTTTTTAAGGAACCTTCATACTGTTCTCCATAGTGGCTGTATCAGTTTACATTCCCACCAACAGTGCAGGAGGGTTCCCTTTTCTCCACACCCTCTCCAGCATTTGTTGTTTGTAGATTTCCTGATGATGCCCATTCTAAATGGTGTGAGGTGATACCTCATTGTAGTTTTGATTTGCATTTCTCTAATAATTAGTGATGTTGAGCAGCTTTTCATGTACTTCTTCACTATCTGTATGTCTTCTTTGGAGAAATGTCTATTGAGGTCTTCTGCCAATTTTTAGATTCAGTTGTTTTTTTTCTTAATATTATTGAGCTGCATGACCTGTTTATATATTTTGGAGATTAATCCTTTGTCCATTGATTCGTTTGCAAATACTTTCTCCCATTCTGAGGGTTGTCTTTTCATCTTGTTTATGGTTTCCTTTGCTGTGAAAAAGCTTTTAAGTTTCATTAGGTCCCATTTGTTGATTTTTGTTTTGATTTCCATTACTCTAGGAGTTGGATCAAAAAAGATCTTGCTGTGATTTATGTCAAAGAGTGTTCTTCCTATGTTTTCCTCTAAGAGTTTTATAGTGTCCAGTCTTACATTTAGGTCTCTAATACATTTTGAATTTATTTTTGTGTATGGTGTTAGGGAGTGTTCTAATTTCATTCTTTTACATGTAGCTGTCTAGTTTTCCCAGCATCACTTACTGAAGAGACTGTCTTTTCTCCATTGTATATCCTTGCCACCTTTGTCATAGATTAGTTGACCATTTCCATTGTATATCCTTGCCACCTTTGTCATAGATTAGTTGACCATAGGTGTGTGGGTTTATCTCTGGGCTTTCTATCCTGTTCCATTGATCTATGTTTCTGTTTTTGTGCCAGTACCAGATTGTCTTGATTACTGTAGCTTTGTAGTATAGTCTGAAGTCAGGGAGTCTGATTCCTCCAGCTCCGTTTTTTTCCTTCAAGACTGCTATGCCTATTCCAGGTCTTTTGTGTCTCCATACAAATTCTAAGATTTTTTGTTCTAGTTCCGTAAAAAATGCCATTGGTAATTTGATAGGGATTGCATTGGATCTGTAGATTGCTTTGGGTAGTAGAGTCATTTTCACAATATTGATTCTTCCAGTCCAACAACATGGTATATCTCTCCATATGTCAGTATAATCTTTAATTTTTTTCATCAGTGTCTTACAGTTTTCTGCATACAGGTCTTTTACCTCCCTAGGTAGTTTTATTCCTAGATATTTTATTCTTTTTGTTGCAATGGTAAATGGGAGTGTTTTCTTGATTTCACTTTTGGATATTTCATCATTAGTGTATAGGAATGCCAGAGATTTCTGTGCATTAATTTTGCATCCTGCTACTTTACCAAATTCATTAATTAGCTCTAGTAGTTTTCTGGTAGCATCTTTAGGATTCTCTATGTATAGTATCATGTCATCTGCAAACAGTGACAGCTTTACTTCTTTTCTGATTTGGATTCCTTTTATTTCCTTTACTTCTCTGATTGCTGTGGCTAAAACTTCCAAAACTATGTTGAATAAGAGTGGTGAGAGTGGGCAACCTTGTCTGGTTCCTGATCTTAGTGGAAATGCTTTCAGTTTTTCACCATTGAGGACAATGTTGGCTGTGGGTTTGTCATATATGGCCTTTATTATGTTGAGGAAAGTTCCCTCTATGTCTACTTTCTGGAGGGTTTTTATCATAAATGGGTGTTGAATTTTGTCGAAAGCTTTCTCTGCATCTATTGAGATGACCATATGGTTTTTCTCCTTCAGTTTGTTAATATGGTGTATCACATTGATTGATTTGCGTATATTGAAGAATCCTTGCATTCCTGGAATAAACCCCACTTGATCATGGTGTATGATCCTTTTAATGTGCTGTTGGATTCTGTTTGCTAGTATTTTGTTGAGGATTTTTGCATCTATGTTCATCAGTGATACTGGCCTTTAGTTTTCTTTCTTTGTGACATCCTTGTCTGGTTTTGGTATCAGGGTGATGGTGGCCTCGTAGAATGAGTTTGGGAGTGTTCCTCCCTCTGCTATATTTTGCAGGAGTTTGAGAAGGACAGGTGTTAGCTCTTCTCTAAATGTTTGATAGAATTCTCCTGTTAAGCCATCTGGTCCTGGGCTTTTGTTTATTGGAAGATTTTTAATCACAGTTTCAGTTTCATTACTTGTGATTGGCCTGTTTATATTTTCTATTTCTTCCTGGTTCAATCTTGGCAGGTTGTGCATTTCTAAGAATTTGTCCATTTCTTCCAGGTTGTCCATTTTATTGGCATAGAGTTGCTTGTAGTAATCTTTCATGATCTTTTGTATTTCTGCGGTGTCAGTTGTTACTTCTCCTTTTTCATTTCTAATTCTATTGATTTGAATCTTCTCCCTTTTTTTCTTGATGAGTCTGGCTAATGGTTTATCAATTTTGTTTTATCTTCTCAAAGAACCAGGTTTTAGTTTTATTGATCTTTGCTATCGTTTCCTTCATTTCTTTTTCATTTATTTCTTATCTGATCTTTATGATTTCTTTCCTTCTGCTAACTTTGGGGGTTTTTTTGTCCTTCTTTCTCTAATTGCTTTAGGTGCAAGGTTAGGTTGCTTATTCGAGATGATTCCTGTTTCTTAAGGTAGGATTGTATTGCTATAAACTTCCCTCTTAAAACTGCTTTCGCTGCATCTCATAGGTTTTGGTTGGTCGGGTCTCCATTTTCATTTGTTTCTAGGTATTTTTTTATTTCCTCGTTGATTTATTCAGTGATCACTTTATTATTAAGTAGTGTATTGTTTAGCCTCCATGTGTTTGTATTTTTTACAGATCTTTTCCTGTAATTGATATCTAGTCTCATAACGTTGTGGTTGGAAAAGATACTTGATACAATTTCAATTTTCTTAAATTTACCAAGGCTTGATTTGTGACCCAAGATATGATCTATCCTGGAGAATGTTCCATGAGTACTTGAGAACAATGTGTATTCTGTTGTTTTTGGATGGAATGTCCTATAAATATCAATTAAGTCCATCTTGTTTAATGTGTCATTTAAAGCTTGTGTTTCCTTATTTATTTTCATTTTGGATGATTTGTCCATTTGTGAAAGTGGGGTGTTAAAGTCCCCTACTATGAATGTGTTACTGTCCATTTCCCATTTTATGGCTGTTAGTATTTGCCTTATGTATTGATGTGCTCCTATGTTGGGTGCATATATATTTACAATTGTTATATCTTCTTCTTGGATTGATCCCTTGATCATTATGTAGTGTCCTTCTTTGTCTCTTCTAATAGTCTTTGTTTTAAAGTCTATTTTGTCTGATATGAGAATTGCTACTCCAGCTTTCTTTTGGTTTCCATGTGCATGGAATATCTTTTTCCATCCCCTCACTTTCAGTCTGTATGTGTCTCTAGGTCTGAAGTGGGTCTCTTGTAGACAGCATATATATGGGTCTTGTTTTTGTATCCATTCAGCCAGTCTGTGTCTTTTGGTGAGGGCATTTAATCCATTTACATTTAAGGTAATTATCAATATGTATGTTCCTATTCCCATTTTCTTAGTTGTTTTGGGTTTGTTATTGTAGGTCTTTTCCTTCTCTTGTGTTTCCTGTCTAGAGAAGATCCTTTAGCATTTGTTGTAAAGCTGGTTTGGTGGTGCTGGATTCTCTCAGCTTTTGTCTGTAAAGGTTTTAATTTCTCCATCAAATCTGAATGAGATCCTTGCTGGGTAGAGTAATCTTGGTTGTAGGTTTTTCTCCTTCATCACTTTAAATATGTCCTGCCAGTCCCTTCTGGCTTGCAGAATTTCTGCTGAAAGATCAGCTGTTAACCTTATGGGGATTCCCTTGTGTGTTATTTGTTGTTTTTCCCTTGCTGCTTTTAATATGTTTTCTTTGTATTTAATTTTTGACAGTTTGATTAATATGTGTCTTGGTGTGTTTCTCCTTGGATTTATCCTGTATGGGACTCTCTGTGCTTCCTGGACTTGATTAACTATTGCCTTTCCCACATTAGGGAAGTTTTCAACTATAATCTCTTCAAATATTTTCTCAGTCCCTTTCTTTTTCTCTTCTTCTTCTGGAACCCCTATAATTCGAATGTTGGTGCGTTTAATGTTGTCCCAGAGGTCTCTGAGACTGTCCTCAGTTCTTTTCATTCTTTTTTCTTTATTCTGCTCTGCAGTAGTTATTTCCACTATTTTATCTTCCAGGTCACTTATCCGTTCTTCTGCTTCAGTTATTCTGCTATTGATCCCATCTAGAGTATTTTTAATTTCATTTATTGTGTTGTTCATCGTTGCTTGTTTCATCTGTAGTTCTTCTAGGTCCTTGTTAAATGTTTCTTGTATTTTCTCTATTCTATTTCCAAGATTTGGGGTCATCTTTACTATCATTATTCTGAATCCTTTTTCAGGTAGACTGCCTATTTCCTCTTCATTTGTTAGGTCTGGTGGGTTTTTATCTTGCTCCTTCACCTGCTGTGTGTTTTTCTGTCTTCTCATTTTGCTTATCTTACTGTGTTTGGGGTCTCCTTTTTGCAGACTGCAGGTTCGTAGTTCCCATTGTTTTTGGTGTCTGTCCCCAGTGGCTAAAGTTGGTTCAGTGGGTTGTGTAGGCTTCCTGGTGGAGGGGACTAGTGCCTGTGTTCTGGTGGACGAGGCTGGATCTTGTCTTTCTGGTGGGCAGGTCCACGTCTTGCGGTGTGTTTTGGGGTGTCTGTGGACTTACTATGATTTTAGGCAGCCTCTCTGCTAATGGGTGGGGTTGTGTTCCTGTCTTCCTCCTCAGAGGCACAGCACTGACTCCTCCTCAGAGGCACAGCACTGACTCCTGGCTGCAGCACCAAGAGCCTTTCATCCACACAGCTCAGAATAAAAGGGAGAAAAAGTAGAAAGAGAGAAAGAAAGAGGATAAAAAAAATAATAAAGTAAGAAAAAATAAAATAATTAAAATTAAAAGTAATTATTAAGAAAAAAAAATTTTTAAGTAAACAAACAAACAAAATCGGACGGATAGAACCCTAGGACAAATGGTGAAAGCAAAGCTACACAGACAAAATCTCACACAGAAGCATGCACATACACACTCACAAAAAGAGGAAAGGGGGAAAAATCATAAATCTTGCTCTCAAAGTCCACCTCCTCAATTTGGGATGATTCGTTGTCTATTCATGTATTCCACAGATGCAGGGTACATCAAGTTGATTGTGGAGCTTTAATCTGCTGCTTCTGAGGTTTCTGGGAGAGATTTCCCTTTCTCTTCTTTGTTCTCACATCTCCTGGGACTCAGCTTTGGATTTGGCCCCACCTCTGCGTGTAGGTCGCCGGAGAGCGTCTGTTCTTCGCTCAGACAGGACGAGGTTAAAGGAGCCGCTGATTCGGGGGCTCTGGCTCACTCAGGCCAGGGGGAGGGAGGGGTACGGAGTGCGGGGCGAGCCTGCGGTGGCAGAGGCCAGCATGATGTCGCAGCAGCCTGAGGCGTGCTGTGCGTTCTCCTGGGGAAGTTGTCCCTGGATCCCGGGACCCTGGCAGTGGCGGGCTGCACAGGCTCCCCGGAAGGGGGGTGTGGATAGTGACCTGTGCTTGCACACAGGCTTCTTGGTGGCGGCAGCAGCAGCCTTAGCGTCTCATGCCTATCTCTGGGGTCCGCACTGTTAGCTGCGGCTCGTGCCCTTCTCTGCAGCTCCTTTAAGCAGCACTCTTAATCCCCTCTCCTCGCGCACCAGGAAACAAAGAGGGAAGAAAAAGTCTCTTGCCTCTTCGGCAGGTCCAGACTTTTCCCAGGCAGATTCTTTTTGTTTGTTTAGTTTTGAATTTTATTTTTTAAAATTATTTTTACATTTTTACATTTTATTTTTTTATACAGCAGGTTCTTATGAGTTATCTATTTTATACGTATTAGTGTATATATGTCAATCCCAATCTCACAATTCATCACAGCACCACCACCACCCCCGGCTTTCCCCCCTTGGTGTCCATACATTTGTTCTCTACATCTGTGTCTCTATTTCTTCTTGCAAACCAGTTCATCTGTAACATTTTTCCATGCCTTAATATACGATATTTGTTCTTCTCTTTCCGACCTACTTCACTCTGTATGACAGTCTAGGTCCATCCACATCTCTACAAATGACCCAGTTTTGTCCCTTTTTATGGCTGAGTAATATTCCATTGTATATATGTACCACATCTTCTTTATCCATTCGTCTGTTGATGGGCATTTAGGTTGCTTCCATGACCTGGCTATTGCAAATAGTGCTTCAATGAACATTGGGGTGCATGTGTCTTTCTGAATGATGGTTTTCTCTGGGTATAGGCCCAGCAGTGGGATTGCTGGGTCATATGGTAACTCTATGTTTACTTTTTCAAGGAACCTCCATACTGTTCTCCATAGTGGCTGTATCAACTTACATTCCCACCAACAGTGCAGGAGGGTTCCCTTTTCTCCACACCTTCTCCAGGATTTATTGTTTCTAGATTTTTGGATGTTGGCCATTCTGACTGGTGTGAAGTGATACCTCATTGTGGTTTTGATTTGCATTTCTCTAATGATCAGTGATGTTGACCAGCTTTTCATGTGTTTGTTGGCCATCTGTATGTCTTCTTTGGAGAAATGTCTATTGAGGTCTTCTGCCCATTTTTCGATTCGGTTGTTTTTTTAATATTGAGCTGCATGAGCTGTTTATATATTTTGGAGATTAATCCTTTGTCCATTGATTTGTTTGCAAATATTTTCTCCCATTCTGAGGGTTGTCTTCTCATCTTGTTTGTAGTTTCCTTTGCTTTGCAAAAGCTTTTAAGTTTCATTAGGTCTCATTTGTTTATTTTTGTTTTTATTTCCATTACTCTAGGAGTTGGATCAAAAAAGATCTTGCTGTGATTTATGTCAAAGAGTGTTCTTCCTATGCTTTCCTCTAAGAGTTTTATAGTGTCCAGTCTTACATTTAGGTCTCTAATACATTTTGAGTTTATTTTTGTGTATGGTGTTAGGGAGTGTTCTAATTTCATTCTTTTACATGTAGCTGTCTAGTTTTCCCAGCATCACTTACTGAAGAGACTGTCTTTTCTCCATTGTATATCCTTGCCACCTTTGTCATAGATTAGTTGACCATAGGTGTGTGGGTTTATCTCTGGGCTTTCTATC
>NW_020837974.1:14258786-14297043 GCF_003676395.1 Aethalodelphis obliquidens
TGATTTATGTCATAGAGTGTTCTGCCTATGTTTTCCTCTAAGAGTTTGATAGTTTCTGGCCTTACATTTAGGTCTTTAATCCATTTTGAGCTTATTTTTGTGTATGGTGTTAGGGAGTGATCTAATCTCATACTTTTACATGTACCTGTCCAGTTTTCCAAGCACCACTTATTAAAGAGGCTGACCTTTCTCCACTGTACATTTCTGCCTCCTTTATCAAAGATAAGGTGACCATATGTGCGTGGGTTTATCTCTGGGCTTTCTATCCTGTTCCATTGATCTATCTTTCTGTTTTTGTGCCAGTACCATACTGTCTTGATTACTGTAGCTTTGTAGTATAGTCTGAAGTCAGGGAGCCTGATTCCTCCAGCTCCGTTTTTCGTTCTCAAGATTGCTTTGGCTATTCGGGGTCTTTTGTGTTTCCATACAAATTGTGAAATTTTTTGTTCTAGTTCTGTGAAAAATGCCAGTGGTAGTTTGATATACCTAAGCATTTTTAAGTTGTTGTAAATGGTACTGTATCTTTAATTTTACTTTCCTTTTTTTGTTGATGAAAAGTGGACGTTTTATTTTTTAAATATTTATTTATTTGGTTGCGCCTGGTCTTAGTTGCGGCACGTGGGCTCCTTAGTTTTAGCTCACTGGGTCTTAGTTGCAGCAGGCAGGCTCCTTAGTTGTAGCATGCAAACTCTTAGTTGCGGCATGCATGTGGGATCTAGTTCCCTGACCAGGGATCGAACCCAGACCCCCTGCTTTGGGAGCGTGAGTCTTCACCACTGCGCCACCAGGGAAGTCCCAAAAAGTGGACATCTTAGATAATACATTGTAGCAACTGTGGATTCTGATTTTCCTCCAAGGCTGATGTTATTGTTTTGCTTTTAGTAAATTGCCTATACCCAATCTGTGGAAACTATCTTCTCCATGGTATGTAGCCCATGATGTCTCTGCTCAGTTTAATTTATATTTTTATTTTTTGTAAAATAAAAACTCCCGAGAGATTGCCCCTGGATCTGTATAGCACAGGAGACCAGCAATGACTGGTTTGAGGTTCTGATCAAACACTCGAGCCAGTAAGGCTTTCACCCTTTGCTCATAGGTCTGGGGGCGAGTGGGGAATCCTATTCAAAATTCAATCTGTTTTCAAGCTTATCCCAGCTTTTATTTTCCACCACAGAGCTTGAGCTTTCTTGGGTCTCCCGTGTGTGTGCACACAGCCTCCCATCCCACCAGGGATGTGTGGAACCTCTCTGGTTCTCGCTTTTCCAGGAGTTCCTTGGTAAATTTCTATAGAGTCCACTGGTCTGCCACCTGCCCCAAGTGGGACTGCAGCCTCAGGCTAACAAAGTTGTGGGCTTTCCCCGTTCATTTCCTATTGAGTTTGCTATTTTTACAGACAATGCCATTGCACACGGGTCTTTCACCTTTCCCTCCAGATCAAGCCCAACAATGAAGCTGCTAGTTTTTAGAGACACCTTCACCCTGCTAGCACTACAAGCTGGGGATGAGGAGGGAAATGGAAGCAGCTCCAGGCAAGATACTCAGTGTTCTTTCCTGAAGTTCAGCAAGTTTTTCCATAAATAGATGCTTCTCAATTTTTTTAATTTACTTGCCTTTGGTCAACTTCCAGCGCCCTGAAATGGCTGGTTTAGACAATTTTGTCCTGTCTTATAGTTGCCCAACACTTTGCCAGAAATATCCAGGCATTACTGAACTTTTCAGCCTTGGACACAGCTTGGGATCCAGCCGGGATCCAGACTCTACCCTACCAGCTACAGCCCCAGTGGGTGAATCAGCCTTCTGTAAAGGAAGCTCTCCATTCAAAGCAGACCTCGCGCTGCTGGGGAGGGAAGGCTCAGTGTCATGAAGCTTTGGGGCTGAGCTTGCAGGACCAGAACTCAGTACATAACCAGCGGACTGATCCCTGCGTCCTCCGACATCACTCCCCTGCCTCATCCCAAGGTACCCACTTTATCAATGGGTGCTCGTGACTGCAGATGGGCTACGTCCTGGTCTCTACATCTTCCATCAGAGAGGTCATGAGAAGTGTCATCTTTCACATAGTTCAATCTGTACAATGGATCAGATCACTGGTGGAATTGCACCATTAACCTTTAACTTTTCCAGGAACCAAAGTAGGGAGGGTGTGAATAGGACAGTAGACAGGGCTTGTGGGCTCAGCTCTGGTCCTGTTTCCACCAACTGACCCCCAAGTGCTGGCCCCTACACCCCCACCAGATCCCCTGCATGGAGGGGATCTAGGTAAGCAGGCTGACTCTGTGCCTCCACAACTACAACCAGCATTTATCCTCTATAGGCTCCACACATTTTGATTCACTGAATCCTCACAAGAACCCTAGGAAGTAAACGCTATTATCAATCCTTATTTTTACAGATGAAAAAAAATGGTGGCAGAGAGTATAAATGAAACTTGCCCAAGGATCCCCAAGAGAAAAGTTGGCAGTGACAGAATTTGAACCCAGACAATCCGGTTCCTAATCCTAAACCCAAGCTGCTAAACACCGTGTTCTCTTGCCTCCCCATATGCTACCATCTGTTGATGACCTGGTCACTATTATTGCTGGCACTACAACAGTGCTTTTGAAATTGCAGGCTGCCTGCCTTTAAGTTGGCCATGCAATCAATTTCGTGGTTAAGCCCAGTTTTTCAATTAAATAGAAGAAACTAAAAATTTTGAACATCAGTGCGTGTTATGTGTGGTGAGGGTGGTTTTTATTTCATGAAATTTGTTTGTTATAAACGCATCCTTTTCAGACATCAGTTCTCAAATACTTCAGCAAATGACAGGAACCCATTGCAAAGGCAACACCACTGTTGATGGAAGACTAGAGCTTAGAGAAGATCTTTGCTTTGTTAGTTCTCATCTACCAAAGGTAACCAGAGGTGACCCACTAGCCTTGCTCTTGGACACCCTCCACAGCACACTGTTAAATGTTTCCAGAGTGCCAGGCACTGTTCGAAGCGCTTTGTTAACCTGCTCCTGGGAATTCCCTGGCGGTCCAGTGGTTAGGACTCCGTGCTTTCACTGTCGAGGGCCCAGGTTCAATCTCTGGTCAGGGAACTAAGATGCCACAAGCCGCACGGTGTGGCCAAAAATGACCCCCCAAAAACAAACCTGCTCAATCCTCACTGCATTCAAGTGGGTACGGTTATCCTTATTTTACAGATGAGGAAACAGGCACAGAGAGGTTAAGCCACTCAGTCAAAGTTACGTGGCCCGTCGGAGTTGGAGCCAGGGTTTGGACCTGCCATGCCGATTCCAGTCCTGAGAACGCCCTTCCTGGACCAGACGGCGCTGCAGCATCTCCCTGCAGAGCCTGTGGCCTGCCACGCCTACGTGGCCACCCCGTCAGCAGCCTGGAGGAATCTTGTCCTCAGGTAAGAAGACAAATCCCTGTAGGACTCCCATCCTCCACCCCGTAGTAAGCCAGGGCCCTAGGAGTACAGTCTCTACCCTCCGCATGCAATGCTCCAGGCCAGAATTCCCCCCTTTGTGTGCCTTCAAAGCACACCTCTCTCAAGATGGCTGCTGCGACCACCGCAGCTGAGGTGTCACAGCCATCACCCTCATCCAGGTAACCCTCCTGATCGCATCACTGGCTGCCATGAGATTATAAATATATTTCTGTGTGTCTGGACCGTCTCCCCACCAGAGGGCAGGCATTTTGTCTACGTGCTGCTGTGCCTCTAGCTCCTGGATGGGTGATGGCACATACGAAGAACCCCAGAAAAATCTGTTATTGACTGACCAAGAGTTTGGAGTAAAGAGGGTGAATAACCTCAAAAGCAAAACTTAACCCCCTTCAACCTGCTATCTGCTCCTGCAATGATCAAACCACTCTAGTTCATCCATCATCAACTAGCATGGTGTAAGGAGTTTGGGGTCTTCAGCGACAAAAAAAAGGATGGGCTCACACAGACGGGCAGAGAGAGAGTTTGTTCAAGACAGCAAGTAAGTTCACAATGAGCTGGACTGGACTCCACAGCACACCTCGGGTCTGTGCATTCACTCCGCTTCTCTTGAAATCCGCAAGGACAGTGGGCACGTCCGAGGACCTTCAGGCACAGTGCACCCACCAGGACAAAGAGGTGCTTACAAAGCACCATCTCCAACTGGACTTGTGGGCTGGGTCCATGTCAGATTTTACAGACGGTAGGGAAGGAAGATGTGAGCTCTTATTCTCCAAGGGCTTCTGCATCGCGATGGAAACACCACACACAAACCTCCGAGTCCGAGGAGGGAGCAGCGTTCCACGCACTAGAGACGGCAGGACGAAGCGAAGGAGGTAGAAGCAAAAGCCCGTTGAGGTGTCCCGTCCTCAGCACTGTCCTGTCCCACAGAGCACCCAGAGGCTGGCCCCTACCACCCAGCCCCTGCTGGAGAGCGAGGGAGGGAAGAGCCACAGAGCCCCTGCCCACTGGGAAAGGGAAAAATTCACGTTAGTGAACATGACTGCCCTTTACAAATGCGGAGGATGCATTTCCTGGCAAAACAGGCCCGGCCCACGCGGGAGCTCTGTGCCGGGAAGTCAGAGCCGGCTTCTGGAGCCCGGGCTGAGTGCACACGGAGGGCGCGTGTATAAGAAGAAGGGTGTCTTTAAACTCCCATCCCCGTGCAGATGCTCCTCATGCTCTGTATTACGTCCTCCTTCTGGGCAGGAGTTGAGTCAGCTCTGCGAGCACTTGTTGGTCCAATACACTAAAAGAGGTTTGTACTCTCAGCGAGAAGACCCGTGTGCTTGGTGAGACCCAGAAGGATACCACTGCCCGCCCCTCATCCTGACGACGGGTGACACTTGGAAAGAACAGCTTACAGAACACCCCCAATTACTTACCGCACGTGTTCTTCCCTTAGAAAACACCCATCAGACAGAAGGAAATGGAGACACAGCAAATTCAGATTTTTTATTCTGGAAAGCACATATGCACATATTTCAAACACAGAAAATTAATCTGGGAGTGAATGCCGTAACAGATCAGCTACTGACCATCATGCAGCAAGGTAAGTGAAATGGATTCGCTGGCCCTCGAAACCCCACAGTGCCTGCAGGAGGGTTGAAAAACTAGGATGCTGAATCCCTACGTACTGCCAAAGAAAACGCAACCGAAGTGGCAGGTTCCTAATGACGAGAAAAACTTACAGATAGATAGAATCAAAACTGATTCAAGTCATACAGTGAAAGGACAAAAGGAAAAAGGAAAGAGATCAATATGATCTGAAACAACCATTTTAATAGTAAGTTGCTGACCTTTTATTGGACTCTGGTCCAAGATGCCTGAGGATGAGCCAGTGTTCCTGCATGGGGTCACCCCTGAATGGCAGACAGACCCTGTCTGTGACACTCTTCTCATCCTGAGGCCCCCCAGCAGGAGACAGCAGAGGACAAGGCCTTGTCTGCTAGTGCCCAGGTAGTAACAGGTCCTCTGGGCTTGCTGAGGGTCAGTGGGCCCAGGCCCCATGGGCTCCCCTCCTCCCTTTGTACACCTGGCTGACGCTGGGTTTCCGGAAGATCTCTGAGAATCACCTGCGAGGGAGAATGCTGGATTTTAAAGTGAGTGACCCGACCTCATGACAAGTCATACCATCCAGGCATTTTTGGCACTTCCTTTCCTCATGCCTAATAGTGTCCCTGCTCCCCTGGCTACAGATGCCAGCCAGTCCCTGTGATTAAAACAAGGGCCATTAATGTTAGCAACAAGCTGGATCGAACAAACCAGTGAAAGTGACTTTTTTCACCTGTCTTCCTTTTATATTACTCTGCCAGTTCTAAATCTATTCCTGTAACTCTACTTCATGGGGATTTTATTAATTCAGTAGCAGCTTCCTCTAAATCTGTGATACTGATGTTTCTAAAGGCCAAGCCAAATGGCTCTTTCTCAATCTTGTCTCAAAGTCTCTAAAGAGAAAACTAAATTAACCGGTTAGCCATGCATCATGTAAGCAACTCATATCATAAAAAAACTGGATAGACAAGTATGATTACTGCGCTTGGAACATACTAAAAGGAAAAAAAGGAATATTAACATATCAAGTTACTATGATGATTATTTTAATAACAACCTTAAGTAAAAGCCCACAAATGTTTTCCATTTAAGAATGCCTGGATATTAAAAGAAAAAAAAAAAGCCTGGGATAAAATGTTCTAGGCCAATATATTTCAGACTGCAGGGCTGGTTCTAATTTAGAACAGAATACAGACCTGGAGTTAAGAGAAAAAAGTGCTGACTGACAGTCGCGCCCAAGGTTTTAACTGCCCTTCTGCTATAACATGGCTTGGGAGAACACAGAAATCATTAATGACTATGGGTTAAGGCAAAAAGCTATTAAGAAAAAGAAAAATGGTAAGAATACAAGTAACAAGAAAGGGCTGGAAAAGATGCACAACTTTTAAAATGAAGATGGTTTGGAAGGAAAACAGGGATAAAGGAATTAATCATCAAAATGTTATAGGAAAGAAAAATGCTTTTGGTTTTCCCGATAAATGGCAAATCAGAATTGCTTTCCTTCAAATTTCACAGGCATCGTTTACTTAATGTTACTGATCTACTACTAGTTGCCATTTCCTTCTGAGAATGTTAATTGCATAAAAATAAATGCCAAAAAACCAAAGAACACCCAGGAAAGAAAACCCATCCCCTCTTCAAAGAAAACAAGAAACCCTGTCATAACTATTAGACCGACTCATCACCCTCTCTCTCCATACTGTCATCTGCATTCCAGAAGAGAACAGCTCGTTTTCACTCTAGAGCCGTGTGTACTTCATTTTTAAGCCCTTTTGAGTGAGGAAGCTGTTTTAACTTTTATAATGGAGGGAAGGGACAACAGAGAAGAAAAAGACAGTGGAACATTCTGTGCCAACTCAACTCAAACAAGACCGAATTCCTCGCTGTCCACGTGGAAAATGAAACTTAGATCTGTACCATGTAAGTGACTTTTAAATATTTAACTTTTTACTCAACATAAAAGCACAAATCTGTCTTAATTATAGTATTAAAATGTGACTATTTTTTCTTCAAAGGAAAAAAAAAACTTAGGTATGTTTTCTTGCAAGCAAAATGGAGAAAAAGGTATTATTGTTGTTACTATAATTATTAAGCCACAGACACATAAAATCCACAAAATGGATTGGGGTGGCTTTGGAAATGCAGTATCATATCAAAGGTGCAGACTGTTTTGAACATTCTGTACAGATCGGGCTGAAACAAGAACCAAAGCAAACCTCAACCCCACCAGCAGTGAAGCGCCTCTGGGACCCTGGGAAAGACAGCATGGCCTGCTCTGACGGCGAGGTCACGAATCCTCTCCGGCGCTACTCAGGATCATCCCGCCAAGTCCGCAGGTGAGGCTGAAGGGTTCTGGCGGTGCCCAGTGCGAAGCACGTGCATCATTGGACCAATTTCTGAACAGATTTTTTATAAATATATACAAATCAGTTACAGGCACTTGAAATGTCTTTGGCTGGAATAACCCAACATTGCAAGATAATGTATTCACAGAGTGTCCAGGCCCAGGCTGGGTTCAGCAGGCAATGATTATGGTTCTCTCAGAAAACGGCAGCCGTGGGATTAGGCATCAGCCAAAGCCACCTAGAAGAGAGCAAGACGGCAGCCCAGTCACGCAGCAAAGCCTGGATAACTCGGCCCCACCAGCACTCTTACCAGGTTCTGGTCCTATCCCAAACCCAGGGAGCCACACCGCACACATCTATCAATCAGTCAGGGGAACTATTATCAGTCAGGGGAACTATTAAACCCCTAAGAAAATAGACCTCATCTAGGAGGGAATGAATAGAAATCCGAGCCTCCTGCAAGACTCAGCTGACCCTGCAGAGCCACTGTGCTGCGATACAGCGTTATGTGTCTGGAAACCCGGAAGAGCATTCTGGGAGGTGACTTCTCAAGCTCGTGGAATCGGAGGGGAGGCAGCCCTCAGGGTCAGCCGCTTGCCAGTGGGGATTAGAGAACACTTTTTTCCCAGCTGAGGCCTGGGTATATGGTTGAAGATGCAACACCATAATTGAGGCTGAGGGGAGATGACTGCTGATAAAAAGACAGGAAGTAATTTCGCTGGAGGAAAGGAATCACCCACAATAAATGGAATAAGGACTAATTGGGACCTTCTGGTGCAATGCTGGGTCAGACCCCACCCACTGCTCACCTTCTCAGGACAAAATTCAGGATTGCTCTGACGCAGTTTGCTGGGTCTGCCTTTGATAACCGCATAGCAAAACATCGTTATTACCATCACGAAGAGGAAGTAACTGGTGTGCATGAGGTGCAAGTTTATTAATGAGCGGTCATCCTAAACAAAGAGAACAAACCAGAAACATGTGCACTGAGTTACTGAGGATTTTAATGCTGGGTTCCTGGAATCAGGGTGCACAATTTCCAGACTTGCGGCAACTATCAATTCACACGGGAATCGACAGCTAAACTATTAACGCTGGAGCTTGTTAAGTGAAGACAGAGTGTTCCCGACACCACCCATACCTTCCCTTCCTAAGGGGGTCCTATGCCCGAATCCCCCCGCCCCTGACAAGGCCCCATAGTGTTTAACCCCTGCTCTTCTCTTTATGTCCTCTTGCTCTGACAGCCCTCAGCTTGCATGGCTGACAGCCCAAGCCTGTGTTCCTAACTCCTAACTCCTTCCTGGGCCTTTCCCCACTTGGACAAGCCCCTGGCTGGAAACGCTGAAGCCGGCCTTGACTCACTCCTCCTTGATGTCCCACAGGCAAGCAGCCACCGGGCTCGGCCAGTTGTTGAGATCCCAGCCAGGCCCCCACTCCTGTTCCTTCTCACAGCTCCAGGCCTCAGGCGCCATCCCATTTACACACATCAGTTGGGCAGACAAGTCTTCCTGACACACTGCTCTACAAATTCCCTAGAGCCCAAACTCAGGCAGTGATGGCCTCGTCCGAGGAGAAAGTCTAAACACCTCAGCGAGGCACAAAGGGCCTTCTGGAGCCTGGCCCCTGCCCACCATACAGCCTGATCCCCATTGCTGCAGGCCCCTGGTATACCACTGTCCACAACTTGATAAAAACGCGGCATAAGGAAAGAGAAGGACGGACCGGGCAAAAAGAAAAATCCACCTGGCATATACGGACAGAAGAAAAGAGGACTTACAAAAATTCAGTGCAGTCTGTTAAAGGTGGGCTCAAGTCAGAGCAGCAAACTAAACTAGCAAATCATCCACTAGTCCATAGTACAGTGCCTTCTGCCCATTTCCTCCTTACAAAGTAAAATCCTACACAGGCATCAATAACTAGCCAGAGTCATCTCCTCCTATTGACTTCTACCTTTCTGGATTCTGAACTATTTATTGCTCAGACTGACACTAACCCAATACGCTTCAGTGAGTGGCTGCGTGGATGAGTAAGACTGAACCAGCCTCTGCTGTAGCCCCAGGTTAGGCACACAGCAGTGCTCAATAAATAACTGCTGTTGAACAAAGCGGGAAACAGAACAGAAGCAATTTTCTTAACCCAATGGGCGGCATGTTTTTCCAAGTCTCCAGCACTCCACCTGGTCTCCCAACCCAGCTGGACAGCTAGAATGGCAGGGGCTAAGCTAACCCAAGGAGGTAAATAGGGCCTGCTCTAACAGTTCCTGGACACACACACACATACACACCAACTGTCCTCACTTACATCTGGAACAATAACTGTAAGCTTGGGATTTAAAGCATGATAGACTTTTCCAATGGCCCCCTTGTAACACCAGAAAGGATTGTAGTCTTGAGCATATTTTGTGTTGGCATCTCTGGCAGTTGTGAAGATCTTGTACCAGAGCGTGGCGTTGCTGTAGGTGTCAGGAGCACAGTGCGGCGGCTGTCTGCAGGAGAAGACGGGGCAAGACACATGCTCAGTGGCCTTGAGACATTTACTTGTGTCTCAGCCACCAGCGCTGGCATAGCACCAAGAAGAGCCACACGTGCAGAATGAATAAGAAACATATTCTCTTGAGATAAATACCATTATATTTTTAGTTCAGTGATTTTTTTTTTTTTTTTTTTTGCGGTACGCGGGCCTCTCACTGTTGTGGCCTCTCCCGTTGTGGAGCACAGGCTCCGGACGCGCAGGCTCAGCGGCCATGGCTCACAGGACCAGCCGCTCCGTGGCATGTGGGATCCTCCTGGACCAGGGCATGAACCCGTGTCCCCTGCATCAGCAGGTGGACTCTCAACCACTGTGCCACCAGGGAAGCCCAATTTCTTTAAAAAAATTAATAAACACGTAAAGAATAAGAAACAGGCATCCGGCACTTAGGAGTCTGGGTGTTAGACTTCTGCCTTCAGAATTCAACCCATGTCCTCTCGCATATGATGTGGCCAGAAAAGGACTCGCTCCTTTTAAGCCCATTTTCTCAAATTATCTAAACTCTTAGTCACAACTGGAAGTCTTACAAAGTTCTCTATCAGATATTACAACCAACAGCAAATAATGCTTAACTTGTCCTACAAACCTCCAAATGTCTAAAACAGATAAATCCCAGGATTATTATTTTTAAAGGATTCACCCTAAGATTCTTTTAAATAGGCTACATCTTGTGTATTTCATGTAATTATAGATCATTATCTCCTTTCCAGAGAAAGAGGCAAGAAAAGCCTTAAAGGCAAAGCGGTTACACTGACAGCTGCTCAAAAAAAATATGAAGCAGGGCTTCCCTGGTGGCGCAGTGGTTGAGAGTCCGCCTGCCGATGCAGGGGACACGGGTTCGTGCCCCAGTCCAGGAAGTTCGCACATGCCGCGGAGCGGCTAGGCCCGTGAGCCATGCCACTGAGCCTGCGCGTCCGGAGCCTATGCTCCGCAACGGGAAAGGCCACAACAGTGAGAGGCCCGCATACCGCAAAAAAAAAAATATATATATATATGAAGCAAAAGTTTCAGAAACAGTAACTATATCACGGAAAATAATGTTCAATTTATACTATCAATTTAAAAAATAACTCTTCCTGGATAATGGAGACGAACAAAACCTTTATCTTTCAGGAGCCTTAAATGTCATTATGGTCACAGGATCAGCTCTTATTCATCTTTCCTGTGGCTTCTTCTACCAACAGGAAAGGCCACCTAAAACTTACACACAGCAACCAGATGCTTTCACAACCTTGTTGAAACACTAACCCTCTGATACTTCTATGCAGAAGTTTTACCTTTAGAAAACCAAAATTAAACTGAAACAATCTTATAGACAGGTCCCAGTAATGACAATTCTACAAAGTAACACGAGGCAAGCTGTCCTGAGAATTTGCTCAGGCATCCCAGTCACGTTTACAGTAAATGGAGCTTCTTATGGGGTCAGGAAAGTACTTACACAGTGACAGGGAACACGCCAGGGTGGGCTGTGAGGGTCATGCAGGCTGTGAACACCACCTGCTCACAGTGGCCGTGAAGGGCACAGTCGTCCGAGCTCCAGGCTGTGGGCAGGGTAAAGGTAATGTTTATCTCCTCGTGGGCTTCTCTGCCTGGAAAGAGAAATTGGTTTTTTGGTAAGTAAAGCGAGAATTCATACATTTATTATTCTCTGGAATCTGAATGAATCCTGACATCAAACCCACCCAGGAATCACCTATCAGCCCACTGAACTGGGACCCCTGCTTTTGTGGGGTTTCAGGAATAACAGCAGTTCCGAGCCAGACTGAGGCCTGCTCACCTGGCAGAGCCACAAAATGGCAAACGGAGAGGGGTCACCTTCAGCCAAGGCCTGGAGTTGCCACGCAAGGGCCCAGGCCATGCCTCAGTGGGAAGGCTGGGGCTGGGTAAGTCATCACCATTGTTACAGCTTTCATACAGCACTCTTACCATTTTCAAACTGCTTTTATATGTACTACTTCACTTAAGATGTACCACTATCCTAAGAACATGACCAAAGAAGTGTTACTGTTCCCCTTTACAAACGAGTAGACTGAGGATCAGACGGCTGAACAGACTTAAGAAAGGTCATGAGACGGGTGAGTGATGAAGCGTAAATGAATAAGGTATTCGAACATCACAGCGGAAGAAAAAGGTCCACTTGCTACGTGGAAAACCCAGATGTCGCCCTTACCTCCTTACATGGGAACAGCTCTCACCTGGTACAGCCAACAGGAGGCTGGCAGGCACTCCCAAGTTCCTTCAAGGACTTTAAAAGGTTCTTGGTAACCAAACCAAAGATGATTCTTCCAAGGCCCAAGCCTCTGGCACAAAGCCTTTCCTGATTATTCCAGCTTCTACTTTCCAACCTTCTCCTAAATCACCTACAATCACCTGAATCACCTACAGTCTGTCATGGGTTTAGCACTAGTCCAAGGGCAGTGCTCAATGTTCCATAAGTGTTTATTTTTAATATTATTTAACAAGCATTTATATAGCATTTCCTTTGTGCCAGGAACTATTTTAAGTGCTTGATGAATATTAACTCACATTACGCTTGTCTCTTCCTTATCCCAAAATTCCAAAGGGAAGAGACCAGGCTTTTTCTAGTTCTTAGCCCAGTGCATTCACAAAATTTTAAGACTAGTAGCAATATCTGTAGTATGTACTGAAAACTCCAAAATGATGAGCCAGAATAAAAAATTGGTGTTTTTAACAGACTCACAGATATAGAGAGCAGACTTGTGGTTGCCAGGGGGTGGGCTGGTGGGGGAGGGATGGATTGGGAATTGGGATTAGCAGAGGCAAACTATTATATACAGGATGGATAAACAAGGTCCTGCACAGGGAACCATATTCAATATCCTGTAACAAACCATAATGGAAAAGAATATGAAGAATATGTATAACTGAGTCACTGTGCTGTACAGAAATTAACAACATTGTAAATCAACTATACTTCAATAAAATTAAAGAAAAATAAAAACTCAAAAATTTTAAAATGTGTGTTTTTAAATATTAAGACCAGAAATAGGCCTTATAATTTTTTCCCAGTCTCCTACTCTTATGGGCTTTTATTGAGAGCCTACTGCATACCAAACACTTTAATAGGTGAAGATGTAGTAGAAATGGTCCCTTCTTGGCTTCGTTTAGTTCAAACTCAACAAAAGGGAAGACATATACAAAAAATAAAAAACAGTCTGATGAGTAAAACCGTACACTCTAATGCTCTGTGTTGTAACAGCTGTTACCTGAGAAAGCCTGGAGAGAAGTGGCTAACACTCACATACCTGAGAGTCCAATCTGATGCCCGAGAACGGTCGAGTACAGATGGGTGACATTGCGAGAGTACCCGCCAAAGGGTTTGAGTGGGTCCAGGGTTAGTGTGATTGCAACTGAGATGTTCACTGGGCCTGAATCCTCCAGGGACTGTGGGGACTGGGTGGACATCCTGGCCTGGCCGCTGGTCACTGTGCTTTCCAGAGCTGTGGTGTCGTTTGTGAGATGCTTTAGTGTTTCATTCTCTGATACGCACAAGTCCAAATCATTAAACCGCAGCAGAAAGGTATTCCAATCCTTCAGTAAAACGAGAGAGAGGAAAACAAGCCTGAGCTGACTGAAAGTGCTGCCAGTGCAGTGACAGTCACAACCCACGGTGTGGCATCACACAACAGGGGGACCATGCCTCAGAGTCAGTCCTTCAAAATACAACAACACAGCATTCAGCCTCTTCTGCTGGCGTAATAGTGTGGTTTTTCAACCACTCTCACATTCAAAATCTAAAATATAAACTCTTCATTGGCATGAGCTATTACACTGTGAGATTAAGCCAACTTAGGAAAATATGTAAAGAAAAAAAGGGTATTAAACTTACAGGAAATGATCTAGCCTCAGAATCAAGCTTGAAAAGAAAGATTGAACAAAAGTAGTAAAATATTAAAAGTATTAATCCAAACTCATTTAGCAGTTACAATTAGTTATTTTTTAAAAATTAAGGCCGCCTTAAAATATTTTCTCATAAGGTCAATTTTCTACACCTTGCTTTCTGTCTTGGGAACGCAAAACTGCAGTAACTACCAACACTCGTGTGGTACTTTCCCCCCTCGTCATGGACTTTGGATGCCACTTTAGAACAGGAACAATTTCAAAAGGGAGGAGAAAAGATGTTTTCAGGCTTCTCTTAATATCTGTACTGATGGTTTAAATTATAAGCAGTTTTAAAACTGACACCAACAAAGTACCCACCAGGGTGTGTGTTTTTAGTTTTAGCAGACACCCAAAGATGAACTCAGGCTAAAATAGCAATAACAAATCAACTGAGGCTGTTACATACAACTTCTTTCTCCCAAGCAACATTATCTACAAAAAGGTGCCAAAGGTGAAGACAAACCAAGTTACATTTTTTTAAAATAAATTTATTTATTCATTTTATTTTTGGCTGCGCTGGGTCATCATTGCTGCATGCAGGCTTTCTCTAGTTGCGGCGAGCGGGGGCTACTCTTCATTGAAGCGCGCAGGCTTCTCATTGCAGTGGCTTCTCTTGTTGCGGAGCATGGGTTCTAGGCATGTGGGCTTCACTAGTTGTGGCTCGTGGGCTCCAGAGTACAGGCTCAGTAGTTGTGGCGCATGGGCTTAGTTGCTCCACGGCATGTGGGATCTTCCCGGACCAGGGCTCAAACCCGTGTCCCCTGCATTGGCAGGCAGATTCTTAACAAGTGCACCACCAGGGAAGCCCCAAGTTACATTTTTAAAAAAAATTTGTTTTTATTTTTGGCTGCATTGGGTCTTCGTTGCTGCACACAGGCTTTCTCTAGTTGCGGCGAGAGGGGGCTACTCTTTGTTGTGGTACACGGGCTTCTCACTGTCGTGGCTTCTCTTGTTGCGGAGCACGGGCTCTAGGCATGCAGGCTTCAGTAGTTGTGGCACATGGGCTCAGTAGTTGTGGCTTGCAGGCTCTTGAGCACAGGCTCAGTAGTTGTGGCACATGGGCTTAGTTGCTCCACGGCATGTGGGATCTTCCCGGACCAGGGCTCGAACCCATGTCCCTTGCATTGGCAAGCAGATTCTTAACCACTGTGCCACCAGGGAAGCCCCAAGTTACATTTTGAATAATTCTAACATTGATTAAAAATGCCATTCGGAGTAATCCCTAACCAGTCAGGTCTACCTTTATAGCCTCAGTTTATCAGTATCTGGCATTTAGTAAGAAGGCAACCAGATATTTCAAATTACATTTTCCCTGACACCTACAAACTCAGCAGACCATTAAAGAACATTAGGGCTGAAAATGAACATCCTAGTCTCACCCCTTCCTATTCCAGACATGAGGAAACTGAGGCCCAGAGCAAATCAGGGACTCTCCAATGCCAGCTGAGTTGAAGGCAGACTTAGAATTGTTTTCTGATTCACAGCACCAAACTTTCCCCATACACCTAGGATCCTCATTTGAAAATAAAATCACTAAATTAATCATAATCAAAGTTCTGCAGCATCTTGCAGCTCTGCTTTCCTGCAGAGTTCGAGTCCATTTTGAACAGCTGGCCAAGGCCAATGTCAGGCCCCATTTTGATTAAGGGCTAATTATCCGGGCTACATCTTAACCATTGATCTTGGCTGCGTGTTCAACATGGACTTGAGCTTTGAGGGAGAGCAATGCCAGGATGCTGAAGAACTTTGGTTGCGACTAGAATATTCATTTTCAGCCCTAATGTAGGTACAGCCTGTTTCGATAACCTTTAAAGATTCAGGCAGGGTCAGAAAAGGGGGAGAATGAAGCCAGCCAGCAGGTATCTTGGTAAGAAACTCTTTGGAAGGGTTTCACAGGAGAAATAGCTAAAACTTGTTACTTTGTATTAGAGACTTAATGTGGGAAGGTGGTCCCTTCTTGCTAACATCACCTATGATCTAGAATGCCACAGAGCACAAGAGGAAGCATAATCCCCGTAACACTGAGCAAAACTCTCCTCTTCATCACAAGGCACACACGATGCAACAATAATGCAATCCCTATCCCCGCCCCCATGGCCACTCTCACCAACGAACACACCCAAGAAGAAAAAGTGTAAGAGAAGACACTCACAGAATCTAAGACGGGAACTAATTTGTCCTAAAAGACACTTATCCACCAGTAAATTCACCATATCATTGATTCAGCATAATTTCTAACACATAAATTTATTAATAGGGATATTGTTATTCACCTCTATTAAACAAGATTATCAACTGTATTGTTTTCTGATATGCAGAAACACTTTTTAAATTTATTTTATGATATTTTTGATTTTTGGCTGCATTGGGTCTCCGTTGCTGCATGCAGGCTTTCTCTAGTTGTGGTACACCAGGGCTACTCTTTGTTGTGGTGTGTGGACTTCTCACCGCGGTGGCTTCTCTTGTTGCGGAGCACAGGCTCTAAGCATGCGGGCTTCAGTAGTTGTGGCATGCAGGCTCCATAGTTGTGGCTCGTGAACTCTAGAGCGCAGGCTCAGTAGTTGTGGCACACGGGCTTAGTTGCTCCGTGGCATGTGGGATCTTCCCAGACCAGGGCTCGAACCTGTGTCCCCTGCACTGGCAGGCAGAGTCTTAACCACTGTGCCACTAGGGAAGTCCCACACACATCTTTTAAAATCTGTATTATGACTGTTCAAAAATTATTATATGCCTAGACTAGCGATTAAAGAGCAACGCCCAAATAATTCACTTAAATTGACCAAAAAATAAAATCTAGAAGGCAAGTTTGTAGATTACTGAAGCTTTCCTTGATAAGAAAAAGGCAAATATCTTTGGAAATAAGATCCTGCTTTCTAATTTCTTTAGAATTTCTTCTTCTCCAATGAAAAAGCTATCAGTACAGCTGATAAAACTCCATGACAATATATGGCTTTAAAATAACAAATGTTGGCTTCCCTGGTGGCGCAGTGGTTGAGAGTCCGCCTCCTGATGCAGGGGACACGGGTTCGTGCCCCGGTCCGGGAAGATCCCACATGCCGCGGAGCGGCTTGGCCTGTGAGCCATGGCCGCTGGGCCTGCGCGTCCGGAGCCTGTGCTCCGCAACGGGAGAGGCCACAACAGTGAGAGGCCCGCGTACCGCAAAAAAAAAAAAAAAAAAATGTTTACAGTTTTTAAAAATTGTAGTTAGCTAATTTAATATGAATAGCAAAGAAGTTAGTTCTTGATCTTCTTGACACAAACATTTTGCAAATATATTTTCCAAAATACATGTTTCACTGCTGAAACAGTCTAACTAAAGCTGGTAGCATTATTTAAATCAATAACTATCTGACTAGGTTATTTCCTAACAAAGTGAGCCACAGCAAGATGCAAGACCAAAAATTCTGAATAAATATTACTCTTTCTCACTGGGATAAAAGTCACAACCAAAGAAAGGTATATGGAGAGCCAAAAGGTGTTTTCCCACTCTATAAAGGTCCAGCCAGTCTGAGAGGAGAACTTAGAATTTACTATACCTCTGCCATTTCTGGTGACTTGATCTCCTTGATTTTGAAGAAATAGCCCAAGGTCAGGAAAGCTATTGCCATGGCGCTTACACTGATCATAAAGACCACCAAGGGGGGCCGGCTGCTGATGTACACCTTCAGGTTCTCCAGGGGGTTGATGTTGAACATTATTCTGATCAGCTCCACCTGAAAGGAATGAATCAGAAGATTCACCCACTGACTCGCCAAAAGAAAACCTATGACTCTCACTTCTGTTTCTTTGATGGTTTGGGGGGATGAGGAGGTCACTCGTTATTGAACTTGAGAACTATCTGATCATAAATCCATTCAAAAGACTAGAAGGAAATAGAAGACCACTAAATGCTAACTGTCATTATTTCCAAGTGGTAGGATCTTGAAAGATAGGCATTCTTTCAGTTTGAATTTTCTAATTATTCTTTAATGAACATTTGCTACTTCCATATTACTTAAGAAAATGTTTAAGTCAGTAATACGACACAAATACATGCCAACATGTACAAAAATAAACTGAGGATACTCTTATTTCCTACCACTGAAGAGCTGAATCCTATTTATTCAACATTCTGTCCTGTTCACCACCATACTCATGCCCATCCCAGCACCTGGCAGAGAGTAGGCACTCAGCAAGTACTGAATTTTATCACTCCCCTGCTTAAAGCCCTCCTAAGGCTTCCCACTGGACCTGGCATGAGATTCCTGTGAAGGCCCACAGGGTGTCATGATCCAGAAGCCCCGCCAACCTCTATGACTACCTCTCCACCAACATTCCCTCCTCATTCACCGGCCGCTGGCCACACTGGCCTTGCTATTTTTCAGGATCAGCTTGTCAATTTCTGCAAAGAAGTCAGCTGTGACTTTGATAGGGATTACACTGAATCCACAAATCAGTCTGGGGAGTACCACCACTTTAACAACATTATCTTCCAGTCCACGAACCTGGGATGCCTTTCCACTTATTTCCGTTCTCTTTCATTTATTTTAATATTTTGTATTTATCAAAGCATATGTGTGCACTTCTTTTGTTAAACTTATTCCTAAGTATTTTATTCTTGGAATTTTGAACATGTCCTATCTGCAGGCTTTTTACCTCTGCCTGGAATGCTTTAGCCCCAAATTTCCACATGCTTGCTCTTCTCAGAATGCAGGTCTATGCTCAGTAGTCAGCTCCTCAGAGAGGCCTTCCCTGACAACCCTCAGCCCCCGGCCTCCCAGGACCCTGCTTGACTTCCTTCACACCGTCTAGTTATGTTTCTACTTGTTCATAGTCTATCACCCCTCATTTGTGAGCTCCAAGAGAGCGGACATTTTGCCAGTCTTGCTCACTGCTATGGCCCTGGCTCCTGGTCCCCAGAACAGTAGCTGGCATGTAATGAGCTCTTATATACATGATCAGACTACAACACTAAAACTATTTAAAAAATCTGTGCCAGCTTTTAAATTTTAGAGAGAAAAAGATGCATCAACAGCCCCTAAGAACCAATAGCGACCGCGTGCAACAAGCCAGGCTGTGTACCTGTTTGTTTTCACAAGAGTCTTTGACTCAACATTCTGTTTCTGAGATTTATCTCTGTTGATTCAGTCTACTGGGTTTACCTGCTGTATAGGATGCAAGTGTATCACAGTTGAGTTATCACAGGCATAGAAGCCCAGCTGGGTTCTTCCCACTGTTTCACTCACAAAGGGCACCAGAGCAGGCACAAGAGTGGTTCTAACACAACGAGGTCACCAGTAGGCCCGTCTGCAACTTGACTTTATATTGTCAGACTCTCCGAGGAAGTCATACCAGTTTACACTTCCCCCAGCAAGGAAAAGGTTCGCTCCATTTCCCAACATTCATGCCAACGCTTGATATTCTAAGGCAATCTTTTGGATCTGGACCAACGAGATCATGTGAAATTGTATCTCACCATTATTTTAAATTACAGCTCCCTGAAACAGAATATCCTTTTACTTCTTTATCGGCCATTTAGATTCTTCCTAGGTGAACTGCCTGAATCTTTGGCCATTTACCAGTAGGATGTTTGTCTATGTCTTCTTAATGTTTAAAATAATTTTTTGACATTTCAGACACTGAGCCTTTTCCAATTTTTTAAAAATGACGTATATAACTACTCCAAGCTTTACAACAAAGGTGAATCATCACAACAAACCAGCTTTACAACATATGCTAAAGGAACTTCTCTAAGTGGGAAACACAAGAGAAGAAAAGGACCTACAAAAACAAACTCAAAACAATTAAGAAAATGGTAATAGGAACATACATATCAATAATAACCTTGAATGTAAATGGATTAAGTGCCCCAACCAAAA
This sequence comes from Aethalodelphis obliquidens, assembly GCF_003676395.1. NCBI lineage: Eukaryota > Metazoa > Chordata > Mammalia > Artiodactyla > Delphinidae > Aethalodelphis > Aethalodelphis obliquidens. Next base: position 14,278,444 of record NW_020837974.1, read on the forward strand.
GACACAGACTGGCTGAATGGCTACAAAAATAAGACCCATATATATGCTGTCTACAAGACCTACTTCAGACCTAGGGACACATACAGACTGAAGGTGTGAAGGGATGGGAAAAGGTATTCCATGCAAATGCACATCAAAAGAAAGCTGGAGTAGCAATACTCATATCTGATAAAATAGACTTTAAAATAAAGGCTGTTACAAGAGATAAGGAGGGATACTACATAATGATCCAAGGATCAATCCAAGGAGAAGATATAACAATTATAAATAAATATGTACCCAACATAGGAGCACCTCAATGCATAAGGCAAATGCTAACAACCAAGAAAGGAGAAATCGACAGTAACACAATAATAGTAGGGGACTTTAACACCGCACTTACACCAATGGACAGATCATCCAAACAGAAAATAAATAAGGAAACACAAGCTTTAAATGACACGATAGACCAGATAGATTTAATTGATATTTATAGAACATTCCACCCAAAAGTGGCAGAATACACTTTCTTCTCAAGTGCACATGGAACATTCTCCAGGACAGATCACCTCTTGGGTCACAAATCAAGCCTCGGAAAATTTAAGAAAATTGAAATAGTATCAAGCATCTTTTCTGACCACAATGCTATGAGATTGGAAATCAATTACAGGAAAAAAAGTGCAAAAAACACAAATAAATGGAGGCTAAACAGTGCGCTACTAAATAACCAAGAGATCACTGAAGAAATCAAAGAAGAAATAAAAAAATACATAGAAACAAATGACAATGAAAACACTACGACCCAAAACCTATGGGATACAGCAAAAGCAGTTCTAAGAGGGAAGCTTATAGCAATTCAATCTCACCTCAAGAAACAAGAAAATTCTCAAATAAACAATATAACCCTACACTTAAAACAACTAGAGAAAGAAGAACAAAGAAAACCCAAAGTCAGTAGAAGGAAAGAAATCATAAAAATCAGAGCAGAAATAACTGAAATAGAAATGAAGAAAACAATAGCAAAGATCAATAAAACTAAAAGCTGGTTCTTTAAGATAAACAAAATTGATAAACCATTAGCCAGACTAAGAAAAAAAGGGAGACGATGCAAATCAATAAAATTAAAAATGAAAAAGGAGGAATCACAACTGACACTGCAGAAATACAAAGGATTATAAGAGACTACTACAAACAACTATGTCAATAAAATGGACAACCACAAAAAAATGGACAAATTCTTGGAAAGGTTCAATTTTCCAAGACTGAACCAGGAAGAATTAGAAACTATAAGCAGACCTATCACAAGTAATGAAACTGAAACCATAATTAAAAATCTTCCAACAAACAAAAAAGTCCAGGACGAGATGGCTTCACAGGCGAATTCTATCAAACATTTAGAAAAGAGCTAACACCGATCCTTCTCAAGCTCTTCCAAAAAACTGCAGAGGGAGAAACACTCCCAAATTCATTCTACAAAGTCACCATCTCCCAGATACCAAAACCAGAAAAAGATATTACAAAAAAAGAAAATTATAGGGACTTCCCTGGTGGCGCAGTGGTTTAGAATCTGCCTGCCAATACAGGGGATACAGGTTCGAGCCCTGGTCTGGGAAGATCTCACATGCCGTGGAGCAACTAAGCCCGTGCACCACAACTACTGAGCCCCCGTGCTGCAACTACTGAAGCCTATGCTCCTAGAGCCTGTGCTCCGCAACAAGAGAAGCCACCACAATGAGAAGCCTGTGCACTGCAATGAAGAGTAGCCCCCACTCGCCACAACTAGAGAAAGCCCACGTGCAGCAATGAAGACCCAATGAAGCCAAAAATAAATTAATTAAAAAAAGAAAATTATAGACCAGTATCACTGATGAACAAAGATGCAAAAATCCTGAACAAAATACTAGCAAACAGAACCCAATAACACATTAAAAGGATCATACACCATGATCAAGTGGGATTTATCCCAGGTATTCAAGGATTATTCAATATACTCAAATCAATCAATGTGATACACCACATTAACAAATTAAGGAATAAAAAACCATATGATCATCTCAATAGATGCAGAAAAAACTTCTGACAAAATTGAACACCCATTTATTATAAAAACTCTCCAGAAAATTGGCATAGAGGGAACCTACCTCAACATAATAAAGGCCATGTATGACAAACCCACAGCAAGCATCATACTCAATGAAAACTGAAAGCATTTCCACTAAGATCAGGAATAAGACAAGGATGTCCACTCTCGCCACTATTATTCAATATAGTTTTGGAAGTCCTGGCCATGGCAATCAGAGAAGAAAAATAAATAAGAGGAATCCAAATTGGAAAAGAAGAAGTAAAACTGTCACTGTTTGTGGATGACATGATACTATACATAGAAAATCCTAAAGATGTCACCAGAAAACTACTAGAACTAATCAATGAATTCGGTAAGGTTGCAGGATACAAAATTAATGCACAGAAATCTCTGGCATTCCTATACACCAACAACAAAAAATCAGAAAGAGAAATTAAGGAAACAATCCCATTTACCATTACAACAAAAACAACAAAATACCTAGGAATAAACCTGCCTAAGGAGGCAAAAGACTTTATTCAGAAAACTATAAACACTGATGAGAGAAATCAAAGACGACATAAACAGATGGAGAGATATACCATGTTCTTGGACTGGAAGAATCAATATTGTGAAAGTGACTATACTACCCAAAGCAATCTACAGATTCAAGGCAATCCCTATCAAACTACCAAGGGGGGCTTCCCTGGTGGCGCAGTGGTTGAGAGTCCGCCTCCCAATGCAGGGGACACGGGTTCGTGCCCCAATCTGGGAAGACCCCACATGCCGCGGAGCGGCTGGGCCCGTGAGCCATGGTCTCTGAGCCTGCGCGTCCGGAGCCTGTGCTCTGCAACGGGAGAGGCCCACGTACCACAAAAACAAAAAAAACAAAAAAAAAACACTACCAAGGGCATTCTTCACAGAATTAGAACAAAAAATTTTACAATTAGTATGGAAACACAAAAGAGCCCAAATAGCCAAAGCAATCTTGAGAAAGAAAAACGGAGTTGGAGGAATCAGCCTCCCCAACTTCAAACTATACCACAAACCTACAGTAATCAAGACAGTATGGTACTGGCACAAAAACAGAAATATAGATCAATGGTACAGGATAGAATGCCCAGAGATAAACCCACACACATATGGTCACCTAATTTACGACAAAGGAGGCAAGAACATACAATGGAGAAAAGACAGCCTCTTCAATAACTCTTACAGGAAAACATAGGAAAAACACTCTTTGACCTAAACCACAGCAAGATCTTTTCTGACCCACCTGCTAGAGTAACGGAAATAAAAACAAAAATAAACAAATGGGACTTAAAAGCTTTTGCACAGGAAAGGAAACCATAAACAAGACAAAATGACAACCCTCAGAATGGGATAAAATATTTGCAAGTGAAACAACAAAGGATTAATCTCCAAAATATACAAACAGCTCATGGAGCTCAATATCAAAAAAACAAACAATCCAGTTAAAAAATGGGCCGAAGACCTTAATGTCTAAATTTCACCAAGGAAGACATACAGATAGCCAAGAGGCACATGAAAAGATACTCAACATCACTAATTATTAGAGAAATGCAAATCAAAACTACAATGAGGTATCACCTCACACCAGTCAGAATGGTTATTATCAAAAAATCTAGAAACAATAAATGCTGGAGAGGGTGTGGTGAAAAGGGAACCCTCTTGCACTGTTGGTGGGAATGTAAATTGATACAGCCACTATGGAGAACAGTACGGAGGTTCCTTAAAAAACTAAAAACAGAACTACCATATGACCCAGCAATCCCACTACTGGGCATATACCCTGAGAAAACCATAATTCAAAAAGAGTCATGTACCACAATGTTCCACTGCAGCACTATTTACAATAGCCAGGAAGTGGAACCAACCTAAATGTCTATCAACAGATGAATGAATAAAGATGATGTGGCACATATATACAATGGAATACTATTCAGCCATAAAGAGAAATGAGTCATTTGTAGTGAGGTGGATGGACCTGGAGTCTGTCATACAGAATGAAGTGAGTCAGAAAAACAAATACCATATGCTAATGCATATATATGGAATCTAAAAAAAAAAAAAGGCACTGATGAACCCAGTTGCAGGGCAGGAATAAAGACGTAGACTTAGAGAATGGACTTGAGGACATGGGGTGGGAGGGGGAAGCTGGGGTGAAGTGAGAGTAGCATCGACATATATACACTATCAAATGTAAAACAGTTAGCTAGTGGGAAGCAGCGGCATAGCACAGGGAGATCTGCTCGGTGCTTTGCGATGACCTAGAGGGGTGGGATAGGGAGGATGGGAGGGAGGCTCAAGAGGGAGGGGATATGGGGACATGTGTATGCATATGGCTGATTCACCGTGGTGTACAACAGAAACTAATACAGTATTATGAAGCAATTATACTCCAATAAAGATTAAAAAAAAACCCACTGTAGTATAGCAGAAACTAATGCAACATTGTAAATCAACTGTACTCTAATAAAAATTAAAAAAATAAAATATTGCAAGCAATAACAGTGTTTCTTTCCAACACATTTCATTGTTTTTTCTTTTTCTTACTACTTTGACTAGAACCTTCAGTGAACTGATGACTAGAAGTGGCAACAATAGGAATCCTTGCCTCATTCCTGGCTTTAAAGCAAATGCTTCTAATGCTTCACTATTAAATATGGCATAGGTTAAAGGTTTCTGAAATTCCTCACCAGGTTAAAGTACTCTCTACTTCAAGTTTGCAAAGATAATTTCATTATAAATGTTACACTTTAATGAATGCTGTATCTGCAACCTCTGAACAATCAATTTTTCTCGTTTAATTTGTTAAAAGGAACTATGTTAATTCATTTTTTTCATGATGACTCACATTTGCATTCTTTGGATAAACTTAATCATGATCTTTTAAAACTACATTGCTGACTTATGTTTGCTAAATTTTATTCTGAATTTCCACACCTATTCACAAGTGAGATAAAAAAAATTATAAGCCATTATCATTCTCTCTTTGACTGTATATACTCCTTGACTAGTATGACTAAGTCATTCTAGTACCATAAGATTAACTGAATGTGTCCACTCATCTTTTTTCTAGAACAATGTGTGTAAGATATTTGCTTCTATTTCTGGGAAGCTTGATAGACCTTGACCAAAAAACCATCTGGACTCCAAGTTTTTCTCTAGTTTTGTATTTTGGTGGGCTGTCTTAACTGTTTATTCATGTTTTAAAAATAAGTCTATGTTTTCTATTTCTAGTAAGTCAATTTTGATAAGATGTATTATTCTAGGAAACTGCCCAATTTATATATTTTTTTAAGATTTCTAGCATAGTATTATCTTGTTATTTGTTCAATTTTTACTTGTAGTCATGTTCTTTTTCATTACAGATGTTTTTGTGTTTGTTTTCTCCTCTCTCCTTGTAATCAGTTTTACCAGAGCTGTATTGTATTTGTGTTTTCAAAAAGCCAGTATTTGGTTTTATAGAGTATATCCAGATAATTTTTTTTTTCAGTAATTTCTACATTTAAAAAAATTATTTTTCTCCATCTGCCTTCTTTGGGTTAACTCAGTTTGGTTTTTCTAACCTCTTCAGTTGGAATCTTATCTCGGATTTTTTTGTTCTTTTTTAATAGAAGCATTTCAAAATACAAACTTCCCTCAACATACTCCTTCTTTAGCTGCATTACTTTCCCTCACCATTAGTATCAATCTAATCCATCAGCAAATCTTGATTTTCTTTCCAAAATGCATCTCGCATCTACCCACTTTGCCCTATCTTCTTGTAAAGATGACAGAGACTGATCACTGTATCAGTCCTCTACATGTCTCTACAGCCCTATGACCTCTATATCCAAGTGCCCACTGAACATCCTTATATATTCTACAATATGTCCAAAACTGAACTAATCTGCATTCCTGCCTAATCTGACTCTTCCTCCTGTATTCCCCATCTCAATCTAGAACTTTGGAAAACATCCTAGACTACTTCTGCCCCATATCCAAGTAACTACTAAGTGCTAAAGATTCTATTTTTTAAAATAAATTTATTTATTTATATTTTTTATTTTTGTCTGCGTTGGGTCTTCGTTGCTGTGCGTGGGCTTTCTCTAGTTGCAGCGAGCAGGGGCTACTCTTTGTTGTGGTGCGTGGGCTTCTCATTGCCGTGGCGTCTCTTGTGGAGCACGGGATCTAGGTGCATGGACTTCAGTAGATGTGGCTCGCAGGCTCTAGAGCACAGGCTCAGTAGTTGTGGCACACGGGTTTAGTTGCTCTATGGCATATGGGATCTTCCCAGACCAGGGCTCGAACCCGTGTCCCCTGCATTGGCAGGCGGATTCTTAACCACTGCGCCACCAGGGTAGTCCAAGATTCTATTTCTTTAACATCGCTTACTTCTGACTCTTCCCTTCCACACTCCTCTGCTACTCCCCTTAGTTCAGGCCCTCATCATCTTCTTGTGCAGCTATTGCTAAGAGTCTCAACTGGATCTTCCTGCTATCAGTCAAATAATCCATCTTCACATGCTGTCAAGAGTGATTTTTCCAAATGCAAATCTAATCACGTTACTGCTTAATTAGCTCAGAGCTCCAAATGACCTAGGGATAAAGTCCAAGCTCCTTGCAATGGCAGTCCACCACAAACTAGGTCTTGTCTACTTCTCAATGGTTTGACTAACTGCTTGCAATTCCCAGAACATATTAGACAATATTACAGCTTCAGGCCTTTGAGTCCACTGGTCCTCCTGACCATCACGAACCACATCTTACTACTTCAACTCCCCTCTTTCAAGGCTCAGCTGAAGGGTTACCTACTCTATGAAACTTTTCCCTCCCCCACCAGCCCCTCAGGGAGAAGTGACCACTTTCACTTTTATGCCCCCACTATACTCCAAACATTTCTCACACAGAATGAAACACCTTACTGCAGCTGCCTGTGTATACATCTATCTTCCCAACCAAGCTGTAAGCCTCTCAAGGGCAGGTATATCTTATCGTCTCTATATTATCAATATCTAGACACAAAATAGGTGATTTAAAAATGCAAGTTCATTAAATGAATGAATCAATGAATTCAGACTTAAACTAAAAAATAATCTAGAAAGTGATTTCAGCAAGGATTGCAGGATACAAGGCTAATATACAAAAGCCAACTGCTTTCCTATATACTAGCAAGGAATAAGTTGAATTTGAAACTAAAAACACAATATCGTTTATATTAGCACTTCCCCCATAAAATACTTAAGTATAAATCTAACAAATGTGTACAAGATCTATATGAGGAAAACTACAAAACTCTCATGAACAAAATCAAAGAATTAAATAAATGGAGAAATACTTCATGTTCATGGATACAACAACCCAACATGTCAAGATGTTAGTTCCTCCCAACTTGCCCTACAAGTTCAACACAATCCCAATCAAAATCCCAGCACGTTATTTTGTGGATATCAACAAACTTCTTCTTAAGTTTATAGGGAGAGATAAAAGAACCAGAATAGTCAATACTGAAGGAGAAGAACGAAGTGGGAGGAATGACTGTATTTGACATCAAGACTTACTATAAAGCTACAATAATCAAGACAGTGTGGTTTTGACTAGCAAAAGAACAGACATATACAGCAAAGAAACAGAATAGAGAGCCCAGAAATAGACCAACATAAATATAGTCAGGTGATCTTCGACAAAGAAGCAAAAGACAAGTCTTTCAACAAATGGTGCTGGAACAACTGGACATCCACATGCAAAAAAATAAATCTAGACACAGACCTTACACTCTCAACAAAAAAGAACTCAAAATGGATCACAGACCTGACTGTAAAATGCAAAACTATAAAACTCCTAGAAGGTAATATTGGAGAAAACCTTGAGTTCGGTGATGACTTTTTAGATGAGGTCACCAAAGGCACCATCCATGAAAGAAGGAAGTGGTAAGCTGGACTTCATTAAAATTAAGAATTTCTGCTCTACAAAAGACACGGTTAAGAGAATGAGAAAATAAGCACAGACTGGGAGCAAATATTTGCAAAAGACATCTGATAAAGGACTGTTCTCCAAAACATAGAAAGAACTATTAAAACTCAACAATAAGAAAATAACACATTTTAAAAATTAGCCAAAGAGCTTTAACAGACACTTAAACAAAGAAGATTTTCAGATGGCAAATAAGCATATGAAAAGATGCTCCCAAATCATATGTCATCGGGAAATGCAAATTAAAACAAGATACCATGACACACTTATTAGAAAGGCCAAAACCCAGCACACTGACAATACCAAATACTGGCAAGGATGTTGAGCAACAGGAACTCTCTATTCATTAAATAGGATTCAAATAACAAATGCTGGCAAGGATGGGAACTTCCCTGGTAGTCCAGTGGTTAAGAATCCGCCTTCCAACGTAGGGGATGCGGGTCTGATCCCTAGACGGGGAAGATCCCACATGTCGCGGGGCAACCAAGCCCGCGCGCTCTAGAGCCGGCATGCCACGACCAGAGAGCCTGCGTGCCACAACTACTGAGCTCACGCGCTCTGGAGCCTGTGCGCCACAACTAGAGAGAAGCCCATGCACCACAGCAAAGAGCCAACACGCTACAGTGAAAGATCCCACGTGCCACAACTAAGACCCGATGTAGCCAAATAAATAAATAAGAATAAAAAAAAATGCTGACAAGGATGTGGAAAAAACTGAACCCTAGTACACTGTTGGTGGGAATGTGTAAATTGGTGTAGTCACTATGGAAAACAGTATGGAAGTTCCTCAAAAAACAAAATAGAACTACCAATATGATCTAGCAATTCCACTTCTGGTATATATCTGAAGAAAATGAAAACAATAATTCAAAAAAATACATGCAACCCAATGTTCATATTAGCACTATTTACAATAGCCAGGACATGGAAGCAACATGTGTCCTAAATTTCTATCAACAGATGAACGAATAAAGAAGATATTCCATATATACAATGGAATATTACTCAGCCATAAAAAAAGAATGAATCTTGCCACTTGCAACAACATGGATGGACCTGGAAGGTATTATGCTTAGTGAAATAGACAGAGAAAGACAAATACTGTATGTTATCACTTATATGTGGAACCTGAAAAATGAAGCAAACAAATATAACAAAACAGAAACAGACTCACAGATATAGTGAACAAACTAGTGGTTACCAGTGGGGAGAGGGAAGGGGGGCGGGGCAAGATAGCAGTAGGGGGTTAAGAGGTACAAACCACTATGTATAAACAAGCTACAAAGATGTAACGTACAGCACAGGGGATACAGCCAATATTTTATAAGAACTTTAAATGGAGTATAATCTATAAAGTACTGAATCACTATGTTGTACACCTGAAACTAATATTGTATATCGACTATACTTCAATTAAAAAATAAAATAAAAAAGATTAATAGGCTTCAGAAACAAAAACATCAACAGTAAATTACAGTTCCATTTATTAAGAAAGACAACAAAATCTGAATCATATATAAAATAAATAGGAACTATTCACCAAGTGAAACTACAATTATGAAACATTTAGAAAAGCAAAAAAATCTGAATTAAATTCCCTTCTAGATAAAACTAATGGTCGTTAAAACCATGTCACACTAGAATTTAAACATATATATACATATATATATATCTCAACATAAATACCCACAAATTAGCAAGCAATGTCAACATAAGCCAATTTAATTAGAGAAAGTTCTAGAGGTGGCCAATTGTATTTACTTAAAAAGTAAAAGCATTTTTGTTTTTTTAGTAAAACTATTAAAAGTCCAAATATTTCATAAACTTAAAATTCCTTTCCACCATTTACAAGTGTTTTCAAATATGAAATTAACAAGGGCTAAACAAATGTTATTTCCCCTGCAAAGAATTACAAGAAAATTTCTGTAATCTTCTCAACAGTAAATGTCACTTTTAATTAAAAAATAAGTCAAGCTCTATGGGGAGAAGAAAAGTGGATGGAGAGAAATCACACTATCCGACCTCCATCCCCTATATTCATTCATCCCAACTCCAATTGGAGACTTTCACCAGGATAAAGATAAGAAACGACCAGGGCTGTGAAGCTGCCTCTCTGGAAAGTCTAGGGATTTAAGGTACACAGAACACGGCCAAAAGCCAATTTCACAAGTGTGTGAGAGCACATGACTGAAGTCCATCGACTCAGTACCTAGAGCTCCGAGACTAGTTCAATGACAACATTAAACATCAGGTTGCAATTCAAGTAAGCAAAAGGCAGTGCTAAGATTATCCTAGAGTTAATTCAAGCAACCCACAAGTTAGGAGATCCTAAAAAGGGGAGGGGAGGCTATTACAAACTTTCTAGAGACCAACCTGGCCATTCATACCAAGAGCACTTAGCGCACTCTTACTTCTGTGATTCTGCCTCTAAAAAGTTCACCTGAGAAGACACCCACTGCTGAAAACAAAGACTTAACTACTAAGATAGTTATCTCAGGAGTGTATAAAATAGTAAAAACTGGAAAACTAGATATCCAACAATAGTAGGGAAATGGTTCAAGTATAATATATCACCAGTAGGAAAACTATGTAGCTGTTAAAAAACACAGGACCTAAAATATACGAAATGAGGCTATTTCAGGTTTTTAATGTATGAGAGCTACACAAGCACTCACATGGGAAAAAAATACATAACGTACCCTCAAATGTAAACAGGGATGGTTATCTCTAGCTGGTGAGATTACATATGTCTTTTCTTTTTTTAACGTTTCCATCATGAATATGTATTTCCTCTGCAGTAATTTCTAACAATAAAATTTATAAATAATCTTCCATTGATCCTGCTGGCCTTGTGGCCCAAATAAAACTTCATTAAATCTTAATTCCATTCATTTTCTTCATTAATAAAGACAATATACAGGGAAAAAAAAAAAGAGTGATTTCTTAAACCCACCTAGAAAAAAAACAAAACAAAACAGGACAGTCCTTTAATACGTCCTGGTGCTAAAGAAAGGCAAAGCTTAACTTGCAGTGATTTGTACTTGGATCTGTGAGAAACCAAAAATAAAATGAGAAAGAACACTGACTAGACTCCTCCAGATAACCCAGCGCTGCACGCTCCCGGGGCAGGAGGTGCACACAGCTTCTCCAGACAAGCGTAGGTGCCCCCATTAGGGCAGAGGTTGCGAGGGTGTGGGGGTAACCACGAGCCAAAAGGGTGCCCAGGGCGGGGAGGGGTCCTGCAAGGCAGCGGAGAAGAGTTTCAAGAAGGAAGAGGTATCAGCCAAATATTGCTGGGAAGTGACCAAGTGTGAGGAGTACAAAGAAAGGGTCTCTAGGCCCCTCTGTGCTATAAAAAGTACTCAGGTGAACCTGTGCTTGCCTAATCACAGTTCTCCACCTGGCAAGATCACTGGTGGCCTCCGAAACCTCACTCTGGCAGGGGGCGGAAGTCAGACAGTAAGGAGATGATAACGGAAGGGGAAACAGAGGCAACAGCGGAACATCACTGGTTCAAATGGGAGGCAGGAGGGACAGTGGGGTCAAGAGAAGTGAGGAAACAAACATATCTGTAAGCAGAAAAGAAGCCAGTAAAAGAGGAAGGCCTCCCAAGGGACCAGTGAAGGCAGAAATGTATAATTTTGCAACTTGATTATAATATTTTATTAGAAAGGAAGTAAATTAACATTCATTATGCCAGATACATGAGTCCTTCGTGTGTCTCTCTCCCTCTCTCCAGAGCCCACAAACTTTAAAGTGTACCACATGGTGACCTAAGTTTAAAACTAGAATCTCTGGACAGGATGGGGATTCCACATTCCCAGATGATATTTCCTAAATAGTTCCTAACTTATTTTAAGATACACTAAACCACTACTTGTGACCCAGATGAAAGAGTTCACTTCACATGAACAACAAAACCACCATTCATCTTATTAAACTGGATTTTCCACCTTAGGCTAAATGAGAAATTCCTTAAAGCTCTCCTATAAAGTCATGCCCTTTTCAAAGTTCTGAAGAGACTAGGAGTCAGAGAAGTGGTAGAAGAACACCACAGGGGGACCGAGAGGGGAGGATGAGAGAGGCAAGCTTGCTCTAATACCCACTGCAGGAAATACACTGGTCTTGTGCTAAACGAGAATAGCAGGAACTCACCTTGATGTGGGAGAGGCCCATTTTGAATGTAAAAATTAAAGTAGCATTTCTCAAATGTCCTGTGATGTTTGAGATGTTCAAAGGGCTTTAAGGCTGGGGACTGTGAACTCTAAGCCTAATAAAGAACGTTAATGGATGCGATGCCGGATTATCCAAGACTCACCAGAGATGAGGACACAGGCTGGTATCAGAGAGACCCTGGGCGATCTCAACACCCAACTATCCAGCACTGAGGAGAAACCACCCTCCCTCCCCCACCACACAGCGAATGTAGATGGAAAAGACCCTCAAAGAGGCAAACGCGGAGCAACAAAGTCGAAAGAGAACTTCAAGTGTCCACTAAGGTCTCAATGCTAAAGCCGAAGTATGGGTCACCCCGAGGGCCACACCACCTTCTGGCTTCCGGGACCTCACTCTCCTGGCCACCCTCTCACTTGTCTGGCCACATTTCCTTCTCACTATTCTTCAAAAGTTGGGGCTCCCCGTGGGCTCCGGCTGGGCCTCTGCTCAAGGTGGACACACTCATTCTCAGCTTCCTATCAATTTCACCTACCCCCTCACTCCAGATGGAAACATCTACCTACCCAACACTCCACGCAGACGACCCACAGGCTCCTGAACCATCAAGGCCAAAACTCATCCAATATCCCCAAATCAGCTCCTCCTTATAAAGAAAAACAGAGCTTTCTACCCAGGGATCCCTGGCACCCATTCTGGACTCTCTCTCCTACAACTGAACAGTTACCCATCACCAGCCCTGTCACGCCCATCGCTGCAGTGTCTCTCAACAGCAGCTTTTGCTCCAGCCCACGGCCTCCTTCAGCCAAACTGAACCCCAAATGTGTCCTGCTCCCATGCCCTCTCATCTCCATGACACCGTTTCTGCACCCTCCTACCTCGGGCAGGGCCTGGCACCGGGAAGGTGCTTACCAGTAATGTCTTACATTCCCGCCCACTTTTGTGAACGAGGCACGCTGTTCTAAGAGTTCTGCACATGTTTCATATGGTCCTCACAACATCTGCATTTTAGAGATGAGCAAATTCAGGCATAAGGAAGTTACCTAAGCTGCCCAAGGTCCTAAGCGAACCTGGATTCAAATCCAGTTGGCCTCCAGAGCCCGTGCATTAACCACTAAGTGCTCTACTGCCTCCCAGTAAACGTTATTAGTCTAAATAAAGAGTCGACCCCATCAAATGAGATAAACACTGAAAAGTATCCATACAATTTTGTAATTAAAATATCAATAGTGATGTAAGCAGAAACCTCTCTCATTAGGGGCTAAGAAAAGAGTATCATTTTTAATAGCCACCATTTAAAATGTGCTGTGGGCCAGGCCCCATGCCAAGTGCTTTACATATGTCATATGTTCTAATCCTCACAACACTAAGTAGATATTACTATCCTCATTTTACCGAAGAGGAAACTGAGTCAAAACAGGTTAAGTAATTTATACAAGGTTATACTACAAAAAAGTGGCAGTAAGTAATTAAGACTCTGACTTAATTCATCTGACCCCAAGCTGGGCCATCAATCACAATACCAGGACTGATAAGTAGGTTTCAAGTCCAATGCCAGACAGGAAAAAAAGATTCACATGCCATGGACAGTGTATTTTAGTCACCGACTTCAATAGAAGCACAACTAAAATGGATTTTTCTGAGGTTACCTTATTTCCCATCTCTTCAGTACGGCAACTCCCACCTCAGCACCCTCATCAGGGTATAAAGCAAAGACAAGTGGAATCTCCTGCCAATGGTTTCTTGTTTGTTAATCGAATACAACTCACAGTGCAGAGAGACTTTCAAAAACTTGTTTCACTCAGCAAGTTTAAATGATCAAAAGAGAAATTATAACAGAAAGCATAAAGTTTTAGTTGCTAAACGTGCATTTTAGGCAACATCGGTACTCAAAGACAAGAGGAAAAGGAACAACATGGGCAGATAATAATTTCATGGACTTATTTCCATGAAATTTGGACTTATTTCCAAAATTCAGACTTTGGCTGTATTTCTACTCACTTACAACTAATTAATACATCGCTCCATTTTCAAAATCATGATATAAAATCGCGGGAACTTCCAACATGCTCCCTCTCTCCTTTTAACAAATAAGTTCATCTTAGTCCCGAAATTGAAAGTAATTTATCTCTTTTTTGTTAGTTTTTTTAAATTGCTGACCTACTTAAAAACCAAATTAAAAGTATCCCCATATTAAGATGTAATGATCTGGGGTTTAATTAACAGATACTTAAGAAAACAAATCATGAGTGATGACAAGATTAAATGAACACTAAAAGCTCAATATGGAACTATAACATCCAAACTCAGTGTAAAGACTGGGAGATGTTCCGAAAACAGCATTTTTAAACAAACAGCACAAAAGTCCAAATGACAAATGACAGCCCTTTGCAAACTATCATCACCAAACATTGCTCTATAGTCCCCAGGACTACACTTAGGTATATAATTATACACAGAACGAGCTGTAGACCTCGGTCAAATTTATTTTCTGTATGGAAAAGATAATTTAAGGATTTCTATGTTTATCAGAAGAAATCCACGGAAATTCCATTTGCTAAAAACCCCATCTTTCCTCCATTTCTTTTTTCATTTTAATTGGAATGTCGTGGTGAAAAAAAAAATTTAATTCTAAAGCCCTCTTACATGGCAATATTATTTGACAAAAACATCCCATAGATCTGCCATGCCTATTAGGACCACCCTTTCTCAGACACTTGTCTATAACAAGGAGGAGATAGAGCAGTGGGTAGAGAGGGAAGAAGAGTCAAAAAGAAGCATGGAAAAGTTAACACGGTCCTGAGCACGTTTAGAGAAAAGCTAGAGTTGAGGCCAGTGAGGTCCTAGGACTAATCATAACGTTCCAGGGCGATTACATGGCGTCCCGTTTTAACAGCTTCAAAGGTTCTTCAACAACTGAGTAATAGAAACAAACAGCATCTCTGTGAAGCGAACTAGATGTCATTAAAAACCCTCAGGAGACGGCTAAGAGCCTGCCATTTGACACTTGGCTGCAGCCAGAGTAGCAGAGATGGTACTAGAGCTGCGCTCCTGCACACTAAACACAGGCACTGAAACAAATTGCACGCAGCAAATTTAATTTCCTGATTGTTAACACCAGACAGGAATTACAATCAGCCTCTTTTTCATTGTCTTTAAAGTAAGTTAATCACTGCTTTGTGTCATTGGCTGTTTAACAGAACAAGACAAACTCACCAAATGAAAACAATTCTCTAGAACCCAGAAATCCACCAGAAGCCAGACTAGGTAGCACGTGTTTTCTGTCTTAGAAAAGTACTTAACCCTTAACCAGGTGCCTCTGTCAATACTTCCAGGCATCTACTGCCCAGTTCCTAAGTGCCCTTCCACCAACTGGCCCGAGCTTTTTCACTTCCCAGCTAATTCTGAATGACCCAAATCCTCCCAATGCTTCGAGGTCCACCTCAAAAGTTACTTCCTTTATGAAGCCTTTTCTGATCCTAATCAGAAGAAAATCCTTAATAGCTGGTACCTCCATATGACACTTAAGTCCTGCCACATCTTACAGCCTACTGCCTTCTCTAATTAAGTTCCCTGCGGGCAGAAACTGTATTTGCACTTACGTGTGTCTCACTTCCCTGCAGTAGCTACAGCTATGGCCCCAAAAAGCAGGTGCGCTCAATCAGCATCTGTGACCTTAGTACCCAGAGGCCAGTGGCAGCCATGATTCCAGTCCATCTCAATTAGGTCACAGAAATTCTTCCCGGACCTTTACTAGTAAGTCAACCCACTGCCTCCTTACTCCCAGAGAGTAAATAGGCTTGGAGTCATGAAGTATGACTGCACAACAGGTCCATATCCTTTGAGAATCCTGAAATGAAATGAGGGAGCAGGAAGGTGCGCACACCAGCAAGCACTGATGGAGCATTCATCTACACGTGGGATACAAATGCTCAGATTCCAAGCTGACCAAAACGAGGGCTATAGGGACAAACCAACAGTCATCACCAACCCTGGAGTTCTGCCTCCCGCCACCTCCCAGAGCGGGCTCACCTGACACAGGAAAGTAGCAATTCAGGAGCTTTCCTGCTTTCAAGCAGACCGCAAAGAAGCTCATCATTCAACACTCTGCCAAGGCTGTCATCTGCTAGTTGAGAATTAAACTACAGACGTCGGATTTTTCAACAAAGGCCCCCTCACCAGCTGTCCACCGGTTATGGTGTTTGCACAATTCAAAACAGCACAACAGGCGTAGATTTATTCCGGGTGGTGCCTATCAAGGGAAGTACAACTACGTGCCGCTACATTATCTTGACGCCACACAATTTAGTTTATTAAAATATGAGTGAAGATGATAATCCACCCCACCTCTGGAAACTTAGCAAGCTTGACACAAAAAATACCACTATTTCATTTCAAGTGTCGGCACATACGGAAGTCTCTCCCTCCCATCTTCTTTCTGAGATATGTATCCTTTGCAAACGGAGGAGTAACGCAAACACAACCCAAACTCAAAAACGGCAAACTACCAACACGTTCCCAGTGCCAAACCCAAATTATCCAGGCCTCTGCTCCAGACGTGAGAAGCCCCACCATCTTGAGGGCGGCCAGGGAACTCCGGCTCCGGGGACGCGAGTGGACAAACACCAGTGGCGGGCGACCAGGCCGAGGCCACAGAGCAGGCCAGACCCGGGCCAACCCCCACCGGCGGCTAGGGCAGGGGCTGGAGCCCGAGACGTGAGGAAGAAACCCGGCCAGCTCGTCCCCTCCCGGCCACGGGTCAGCCGCGGCCGAGCCCCAACCCCGGGCCGCCCGCCCCGGCTCACCCCGCCCCGGTGGGCAGCGGCGCGCCCCGGGCCCGGCCGGGCCAGCTGCTCGCCGGACGCCCGCGGCCGCTCGGAGCTCACTCGCGGCGGCGCGCGGCGGGCCCGGGGCCGCTCGGTACCATCCTCCCCGCCGCGCCGGGGGCAGCGTCCGGCTCCGCGGGGCCGACGCGAAGACCAGAAGCCAGTCGGGCTCGCGCCGCCGCGACACGGGTTGGCGTCCGGGTCCGGCAGTCGTAGTTTCCGGGTAGAAAAAAACACCACCGCCAACGCCACCTTAACCCCCGACACCTGGCGTCCGACGGCGGCGCGGCCGGGACAAGACTCCTCAGTCGCGGGTGGCGGAGACCACGCCTCCTGGCTGGGTCACGTGAGGGGGCTTGCGCGTGAGTACGTGGGCTGCGTGCGTGCGGGCGTTGAGAGCGGGACGTCGTTTTGTGTGTCTTTGTGAGTGGGATGTTGTGAGAGTGTGCGTGCGTGGTGCACGTTCGTGGATGTGTGTGTGTCAGTGTGCATTATGTGCAAGGCCGTGGCTGGTGCACATACGTGGATCTCTGAATCTGTGCGCGAGTTTAGTGTCTGGTGTGAGTGCAAGATGTGTGCGTGTGTGTCTGTGTGTTTCTCTGCTCCTGTATTAATCACTGCCGATGAAAGTATCGCTTGGTACAATCAAAATTATGAAATAATTTTGTAAAATGATTTAAAATAATTTTGTAAAATAAATTTGGCATTGTCCAGTAAACTTGAAGATACACATCATCTCTGGAGAATATGTGTGACCCTGGAGAAACACTTGCGTATATGCACAAGTAAACCAAATAATGTTGATAGCGTCACTATTTGTACACACGAAGAACTGAGGGGAAAAAAAACCGCCCATACAGTCAAATGTAAACCTAGACTTAGGTATATTCATAAATAATCAAATACAAAAGAGCTGTGAAAATAATTGAAAACAGCTGACACAACAAGGGGGCTCAACCTCAGGGAGCAAATCACAAAATGATTCATTGCAGCATAATTCCATTATATAAAATTCCAAAACATGCTAATCTCATGGACATATTGTTTAGAGATGCATACATAATTGGTAGAACTCTGACAAGCACCATGAGAAAAGATGCACAAACTTCATGTTAAGTGTTAAAATGATGGAATTGGGGAGGGGCACACAGGGCACTTCAAAGGTAAGGGAAATGTTCCCTATCTTAAAAACTCTCATGGGTACACAGCTATTTAATGAATTTAAGTTACTGTTTATATTTTAAGTGTAACTTAAAATTTTAATTTTGTATCTACTAGATAGCTAAGAAAAATAAAAAACGGGGGGGAGGGATAAATTGGGAGATTGGGATCGACATATACACACTACTATATAAAACAGGGGCTTCCCTGGTGGCGCAGTGGTTGAGAGTCCGCCTGCCGATGCAGGTGACACGGGTTCGTGCCCCGGTCCGGGAAGATCCCACATGCTGCGGAGCGTCTAGGCCCATGACCCATGGCCGCTGAGCCTGCGCGTCTGGAGCCTGTGCTCCACAATGGGAGAGGCCACAGTCTTCCCTCCCTCTCTCTCTCTCTCTCTCTCTCTCTCTCTCTCTCTCTCTCT